>NW_015555808.1:735181-748274 GCF_001515605.1 Sinocyclocheilus anshuiensis | reverse complement strand
TGTATCTAAGTGACTGGTGATATATATATATATATATATATATATATATATGATAGATGAACTTGAGAACTGTGCAGCTGAGCAACTTTTATGTACAAGATCTGCATAATAAGTCTTAAAAAAATAAAATATACAATTCTTCAAAAATATCTCTTTTTGGTTCTGCATGAGAAACAAAAGTCATATGGGTTTGGAACTACATAAGTTAAAAAAAAAAACTACATTTTTTTTGGTTGAGCTGTCTCTTTAAAGAAGATAATTGTCAACCTCTCAAGAGTGACAGACAGTTTGAGGTGAAATCAATGAGGGGAAACGGTGCGTGCTTGAACACGAGTGGCGTGATCAGCTAGAAGGGGTGAAGAACAAAGGCTGAGAAATTACTGCAAAATCCTCAATTCTTCATCTCCTGACAGCAATTCATCCCCACTCATCTTAGTCTTTTTGGCAGGATCTTACATTTTCTTCTAGCAGTAATTTTCTTGACCTTTGTCTCTGGCAGAGCAATTTCATCGTCCTGCCTCCAATATCAGAAAGAAATATCAGCGGGGTTATGCAGTTGACAAAGGGGCCAGCACATAACAAGCACTACCAAACTCCTAGACATGAACTCAGCAATAAGAGAGAAAATCGATAATGGCCCCACTGTTCCTGATCTTTTAAACGATGTGGACTGATGGGAGATGTGGGTGCTGGCAGAGCTGAACAGAGCAGAAGCAAAAGTGGAACTGTGGATCTTCCATTGTTGACCTTCTGAGCGACTAGCATTGTGGAGTCAGTGGGGTTACACTAACACACAAACCCAGTAAAGAATCTTTTGTGTCCTCCCCCTCAAGTGCACAGAGCCCTGCACTTGGCAGGGGAGGCTTCATAATAGAAACTGTTACTGGCTAAAACAGAGAACTCTCTGATCCTGCTGTGGATTTTGGAGGAACAAATCAAGCAATTAACCCTATAAAGCATACTGTATCATTTTATTCATTGCACTGCATTGCATTATTAGTTTTGCCCCCCACAATAAAAAACTACAATATTATATGATACAATATGAACTTTGATCATAAAACTAAGCATTTAAATATCATCTTATGACATATTATTGGGAGATATAGAGTGATAGTGATAAAAATATTTATATTTTATGTAAGTAGTCTCCTATAAAGATCTTTTTGATTTACATTACATGCTATCAGAAATTCATCTTACTTTTTGGCACTATAAATATCAGCAACTGCATCAAATTGCATATCCTCAGTATGGGCCTCTGAATAAAACTGAGAAGTTTTTTTCCCCCCTCGAGAATGAGCTCCATATTCTCCTATATCATACTATATGAGCCATAAAAGCCTGATGTATGAAATGTGACACTCAACAAAAACACATATGCTATATATACGGACTAGTTATTTCATATGTCAGGCTTTACAGCGTTGCTCTGACATTCAATAAATGGCTATCATCTGAAACTACAAATATTATAACTTTTTACTGATCTACTGTAAATACAATAATGATCGTTCAGAGGACTGATATTTCTTACCGTCGCTCATGGGAATGCTGTAGATATCAGAACGCTCTTCTAGAGAGTTTGGGAAAATTATTTATTAAACAGCGCTTTGAAATACTTTATTCTGATTGGTCAGTTGTGCCATCCAATCGTCTGATATGTCCTAATATTCACTGTCGTCCATAGCAAAGGTTTCTTATTATTGGAGGCACATATAAAGGTAAAATTATAAAATAATCTTCTCTCAAATCAGTATTTCATATATGACTACACATTGCCCCTTACATATGCATACGAAGAACCTATTTCAATTAATGTAAATGGTTTTCAAATTGTATTTACTTAAGGAGCACAGTTGTGATGATTCTGCAAATAGCCAACAATTACTTTAGTGGGATTTAAAATGGCAATGTGGCCAGAGGCTGTGCGCTCTTCAGTAGAGTGTTTAAGTGCTCTAATGGTGGGGATCCTTTCATTCTCTTTTTTCTCTCTATGACTGACAGAGGGCAAAAAGACTGTAGGGGTCTTGGCCCTGCTTCCATTTGAGAACGACTATTTGTTTTCTCTTCACAATCTGCCAAGGGATCATCTTAGTGTTTACTCCTACAAATACAGATGACTTTGGAAATGTTTTTTTTTTTCCTTCTATCAGCATCGAACTATTAGCCTCAGTACAGCTACATATGGCATACCTTCATTTCTTTGTGTCTGTTTTGATTTTGAATGTAGACATCTTGAAAATCAAGCATGATCTGAAAGTGACCCCTATATGTGTTTTTCAGAGTGTTTCAGTCTTGGGCTGGTAAAAGGCACATCTGGGATTTTGCCAAATGAGACGTGATTCCCAACTCGTTTTACGTTCTTAATAAGTAAAACTGGATATTCAATGCAAAATAAATCAATAAATAAATAGGACAGGACTTAAAGGGATAGTTCACCCAAAAATGAAAATGTGATGTTTATCTGCTTACCCCCAGGGCATCCAAGATGTAAGTGACTTTGCTTCTTCAGTAGAACACATATGATGATTTTTAACTCAAACCGTTGCAGTCTATCAGTCTTATAATGGCAGTCAATGGGCTCCACGGCTTTGAGAGTAAAAAAAAGAACATACACAGACAAAACCAAATGAAACCCTGCGGCTCGTGGCGATACATTGAGGTCTTAAGACACGAAACGATCGGTCTGTGCAAGAAACTGAACAGTATTTATATCATTTTTTACCTCTGATCCACCGCAATGTCCAACTGTCCTGAGCGCGTTCACAACATCCGGTGCGTGACGTCAAATAAATACGGTTGGGCAAAAAATTCCACATTGTCTGATGATATATCAAAATCGTCTTCCATTGTGATGACCTGTACTTCTAAATATATTTAGATCATCGCAGTGCCAGTGAACACGTCCGCAATCTCTCTGCACTGTGTAAACAATGAGTGACATATACGCGCGACAGATCGCTTCCGCACATGCGTCTACTATCATAGATATGTATAGATTCCCTATTTGACCTCTCCAGATATGTTGATGTCCTATGTGATATGATATGTCCGCCATTTTGGAACGTATCGCGGCACATAGAAACAGTCACTAATGAGGCATCTACTTATATATATCTATGCGGCCCATAGAAACAGTCACTAATGAGGCATCTACTTATATATATCTATGTCTACTATGCCAGAGCACGTACACGTGTCATGCACGGATGTTGTGAACGCGCTCAGACATTGCGGTGGATCAGAGGTAAAAAATTAAGTAAAAACTGTTCAGTTTCTTGCACAGACCGATCGTTTCGTGTCTTAAGACCTCATTGTATCGCCACGAGCCGCAGGGTTTCATTTGGTTTTGTCTGTGTATGTTTTTTTTTACTCTCAAAGCCGTGGAGCCCAATTGACTGCCATTATAAGACTGATAGACTGCAACGGCTTGAGTTAAAAATCTTTGTTTGTGTTCTACTGAAGAAGCAAAGTCACCTACATCTTGGATGCCCTGGGGGTAAGCAGATAAACATCAAATTTTCATTTTTGGGTGAACTATCCCTTTAATTTTATCCATCAGAAACGGATTGGATCATGAAAAGTGGGCGTTATACAGTAGCAATACAGGTTAAGAAGATTTAGTAATGTCAGCCAAAGAACAGGTTGTTTCGCAGGCAAAGCTAGTTTCCTACGCTTTTATGAAATGTTACACAAACAAATGCTCGATATATTGTCTTGACCCAGGAACTGTACATTTTAATTAGAAGCACTAACTATATTATGCAGCCGTTATGAGCCATTTTTATAACCTGCATTATGCATTGCAGCAATAACTAAGCTAAGGAAAACCAAAACGAACCAAACTAAAATGAATCTCACAAATCCAGAACAGGATTGCATTCAAAATCTTGATGTTCTTTGTATGATGTGAAGCATGCAGTAGTGTAGTATAAGTGTTAGGGCTGTAGGTTTGAGTTATTTGGTCACTGGCTGTGATAACCCACAGTGGCAGCTTGCTAGTGGCCCCTTGATAGCCATTCTGAAAGCTGGATAATGATGACCCCCCACACCATGAGTCTTGAAGACAGGAAAATCTCCCTGAGACAGAGGGATGCACATGGAGACAAAGCCTTTCTGTCGATTACTGCAAACTTACAAGAGGAATGAAACACCTGCTGCTGCTTTTCAGTGATTACGTTAATTTTCATGCGATGCCAAGGCTGGAGTAATTGTTGTCCACTGAGACACAATAAAGCTGGTTAATAATTTTCTCTATCTGGACTCCAGACCCTTTCCTTCAATACAGTGGAAGTTAATCCACCTTGGGTGAATGATGCTCAAGGTCGTGGCAGGGGCTGCTCTCTCTATTTAGTATCAGAGAGACACTGACTTTGTCTGGCTAATGCAGAGCTGCAGTTTCCAGCCCTCCAGTGATGCAGTGTTTCATGAAAAGTTTAAAGCTTAACACACTGGACATTTTGAGATATTAAGTGTGTAATTATCTTAAAGCTTACGTTAAGAAAAATAGTCCACTACAATGTACAAAAGAATTGGCTCAGCAACATATTACAGTCATATTAATACTGAAGTCTTATGAGGTGATTTTCACTATATTCGTTAACTAAGATGCAAAAAGTGACGGCAGTTGCATTTGTATGAAACGAGAGAGAGCAAGTTCACAGTGTGATATGAATGACAAAGTAATGCCAGCAAATATTAAGGTGCAATCACATTTAACTTTTTTTCGGCAAAATTTTGCAGTTGAAATCCAGTCATTCCAATAGGAATCTTGGATTTCGTCTGATGGCGATTGGCTTCATGTGGAATCAAGCATGCCATAAACAATTTCCCAAACACTCCTTCCGTCTGGCATTAGTTGAAAAACATAGACCCGTCCCCAACCCACACCCTTAGAGTCCAACAGAGTCCCCCCACTTTTTCAGAGGCCTTGGTTAGGGAAGTATTTTTCCCATTAGGATTAAAAAAAAAGACTTTGTTAAAGAGTTACAAGCTAAGAACCAAACCAACCAAGGTGAATCACAACATTACAAAAAAGTATTTGAAAACCGGACAAAACGACAAAGGTACAAAACTGTGTGCTTAAAATCTTTGACATAAAATAAAAAAATGATGGATAAATATAAAAATGTTTTTACATTCACTTGTTTTCAAATGTCTGATTGGTGATTTCTTTACAGAATCATGTGTAATTTTTCCACCAGGACTTCTGCTGCTAAAAAATATGAAGTGAAATAATGCGGATAGACGGCTTCCACAAAAGAATATAGAGTTGATTAACAACCTTGTAGCACACAACAGGTCTGTCTTTGATGGTTTATAAGTTATCTTTAAGAATCAATCAAAATGAATGGGACTTTTACTCCTGGAACCCAGCTGTTACACTCTGTTGGTTGAGCCAATGTTGCTGTACTGGGATGATTGTGAGCCAACGACGATATTTTGATAGCTCCACCACAGAGCCACAGCGATTACACATTTCAAAGAAATCAACATTTAAACGGCCAATAATTGTCACTGCACATTAAGCTGGAATAAAAAGTATTTCAACATTATGATACTTCAGCTTTTAAATACCACAGTTACAGTGCTGCTGAAGCTATTTGTAGGTCAAAAGAAGAGATCTCATATGATATAACGATTTTTAAACCATAAAGAAGCTCTTCTGTTGTGACATATCCTTAACCACCAGGATTCCGAGATTCTCTAAAAATAGACTCCTCTGCATTGTATTGACTAGTGCAGCTCTCCTACACATATCATTAGATAACACGTCTGAGACAAATCTTTCTGCTCTCACCCTTCTCATCTTGATCTTTCCCTCATAATGACTCATTCTCACTGAAATAAAGCTGGCATGTGGAGACTCGTGCAGACTATTCAGAGCGCACACTTTTAGAATGTCAGAAATCAAATAACGACGCAATGGTTTGTTCTTCAAAGCTATTAGGTTCAAACTCTGCAATGCTAAGGAGTTTAACAAGAAAAAACAGTGGTGAAATCACTGCAGCATCAGGAAGGGCTATGTAAGAAAACACCAGAACCTAATTGGATGTAATTGCCAGGTGCAGGCAGCCAGACAACAGCAAGTCATGAGGGCATCTGAGCTGCGCCACGTCTGAGTCTCAGTATTCTCCCAGCTCCTGCAGAGCTCAGCCTTCTAATGAGAAGAGGACAGACTGAGGAAGTGGTAATTGGATCCTCCCTGTCCTGTCGCCTGGGCATGTGTGGCGATGGCTGTGCTTTATTTAGATCCTCTAGGCAAACAGTCTCAGTTCTCCACTTGCCAGCAGCGACTGCAGAGCTCATGAGAACAAACCACTCCTGCCCATCTTGAGCTCATTCATTGCAGAACAGAAGTTTGCTCTCTGCAACTGCATGCAGCAGCTATGCCATTATATTATGGACTAATGAGGCTGTGGTGACATGCTAATTAAAGCAGGCTGTCTGCACAATTTGTTTGGGATTCGTCTACTTTTGATGATCATGTAAACAACTACTTTAAATATACTTTTAATCACTGTTTACTTACACAACCAGATGACATGGAATAAACGCAAGCAGCAGGCCATTAAGAAAAAATAGGGTATTTATTTTATGTCAATGTGCTAGCAGATGTATCTCACAAGTGCTTCATATTGGGGTAAATTCAAGCAAAACAAATAAAAAGGTTGTGTGCTGTTCTCCAGTGTGAGTGTGTGTCACACTCGGTGTGTCCTGCAAGTTTGTGTGCGTCCAGCTGCCAAACTCTGTTCTGGAGAGCATCAGTATGATTGACACTCTGGGGAACCTAGGGAGGATCACAGAAGAGAAGATCAGCCAAAGCACATAGAGGCAGACTGGGTAGGTTAGGCTGGTTATTCTGCATGTATGTCATGCTTTAATATGAGGTAGGGCTTGGCGATTTTCCTGATTTTATAGATTAATTTGAATTTATTGTTTTGCCACGATTTTATTTTTTAGAAATCGAGGAATCGCGATTTTGAATAGAAATATTACCAAATGTTAGAATTAGACACTTTGACAATATGCCGGGGATAAAAGTAAAGAGAAAAGAACGATCCAACCGCATGTCGGCGCACGTGATTAACCGCTCACGTGTGACACGCTCTGTGAAGGACCATAAAACTCATTGTTTGGACCAAAAAACTCATTGTTTGGAAAAAATGATGGTTCTGCCCACTGATTGAGCCACTGCTATGTCAGGCTGGGTAGCATTTCCCAGAAGCAGTGTTAATTTTGTATTGTTTAAATACTCTTATAGCATTTATAATTGTTTTAATTAGCTTCTATTTTTACATTTTTAGTTGTTATTTTAATTTGTTTTAGTCATTTTGTTAAGTGAGTTTTTTATTTCAGTTAACTTCATTTTTAAAGTAAATTTTTTTTCATTTAATATTTATATTCTATTTTATTTCTGCTTTATTGCAGTTAATGAAAACCATGTTTAATAGTTTTAGTTTTTTGTTAACAATAACAACACTGCCCAGAAGCATTGTGAGCCTAATTGTTCATACAGATCACTGGTGCCACTGATTTCTAGAGTCTACTTAGGTTCACGATGCTTTTTGGAAACGCAGCCCTGGTCGAGATGCTCAAACAAACAGAGCAATATTTTGATAGTTACAGTGTCTTCAGGGGAATCGGCCAACTAGCAGCTTACTTATAGATGACTTTGCATATTAAACTGGGATAGGAAAAAATATTTTACCATTAGAACATATTTTTGCTTAAGAGTTACCTTCGGCACTTGACAGCACAGTCTTTTATCAGACAACCCCATTATGTAGAAGGTAGCATTAATATAGAGGCAGTAATGAGGTCATGTCATTAAGTCAGAACATCCTGCAATCCCAGCATACCTGGGGTGTGCCGAAGAGACAAAGGGAATGGACATAGCAGAACAGCAGGACACAGATGTAGCCCCTCCTGGAGGTACACACTCACTCTCTCTGCCTCTCTATCCATCTTTGACTCCAGCTGAGCTCTGAAAGGCGAGGAGAGGCCAAGGAGGAAGGATCACGAGAAAGGCATCTCCCATCTCTGAGTGTGTGCTGACTGTTCACATGGGCTGATCACCAGCATTTTACTGCTCTCGATGCCGTCCAGAGCCATCTCGCTGTCCACACAGAAACGAGAAGTCAGGTGCTCCAGGTGAGTGCCAGATTTCTGCCAATGCTGCAGTAACACAGGAGACATGAACACATGTGTAAGTGCACAGTAGCTGTGGACAGCATAAAATATCTTGCATATAATGTATAGTACACATTCATACTTCCCATTTATCTACTTATATGTACGCCTCCCTGCAAAACAAACAAAGTGAATGTTTTCTGATGCTACAGTATGCTGCATGTCCCTGACACTGACATGACAAATGTGACGTGTGGAAATGCTGACATCAGCCTGAGAGTAAAGCCTCTCCTGAGGGGCTGTCTAACGCTGGGACTGATACTCATAGAGCTGATGTCAGTGGGTTCCTCCGGGAGCTTTCTAAATGCGGCCTGATTTATGGTCTGTCACAGATGTCTCCTGCGTTCTCGTTGGGAGTGACTGCAGTGGGGGTACCTGCTTGCCGTCACTGATGTTGCATGGCACGAGCAGTATCTGAGAGGCAGGGAAAGTGGTGGAGACGGACAGACATTGTTGCTGCTGGCGGATTTGCTGTCCATGGGTGTAGATCCACTCCTGTGTGGGAAAGAATGCAGGCTTTTCTGAAGCTGATCCAACATATAATGAAATGAAAAAGCAATAGCAATTCCCTTTCTAGACAGTTACACAGATTTCAATAGAGTGCATGTCTTTGCTGTAAATACAAAGATCCTACAGATGATTTAAAGGAATAGTTCACCCAAAAATTACAATTTGCTTACTCTATGGACATCCAATATGTAGATGAATTAAAATGGCTTAATGATGGATTTGTTTCTTACATGCAGCTTTACGCTTCACAAGATGTTAATTGACGGACTGCAGTCATGTGGATTACTTGTGGATTATTGTGATGTTTTTATCAGCTGTTTGGACTCTCATTCTGATGGCACCCATTCACTGCAGAGGATTCACTGGTGAGGAAGTGATATAATGGTAAAATCTCCAAATCTGTTCCGATGAAGAAACAAATTCTTCTACATCTAGGGTGGCCTGAGGGTGAGTACATTTTCAGCAAATTGCCATTTTTAGGTGAATGATTCCTTTAAATGTTATGTGATACATTGGACTGATACCAAATAAACCTTTAAAATGGAAAACTAAATCAGAATCAGAATCAGAATCAGAAGGAGCTTTATTGCCAGGTATGTTTACACATACAAGGAATTTGTTTTGGTGACAGAAGCTTCCACAGCACAAACAGAATGACAGTGACAAGACAAGACACAGATAATAAAATGAATAAAATAGTTTAAGTAAATAGGAAATAACAATATACAAAAAATATTTAAAAAAATACACAATATACAATGTAGACAATAGATGGTATTGGTGTGTACAGGTGTGTTATGTACAAATGCAAGGAAATGTAAAAGGAGGTATGTGTGTTAAATAAATGTATAAATAGTGTTGTGTATTACATGTTTATTGCCAAGATAACTGTTCATGAGATGGATTTCCTGAGGGAAGAAACTGTTCTTATACCTGGCCGTTCTGGTGCTCAGTGCTCTGTAGCGCCAACCAGACGGCAACAGTTCAAAGAGGAAGTGGGCTGGGTGTGAGAGGTCCAGAATGATTTTGCCAGCTCTTTTACTCACTCTGGATGAGTGCAGTTCTTGGAGAGTGGAGAGGGTTGTACCAGTGATTCGCTCAGCAGTCCGGACTATCCGCTGCAATCTTCTAAGGTCTGATTTGGTAGCTGAGCTGAACCAGACAGTTATAGAAGTGCAGAGGACGGATTCAATGACTGCAGAGTATAACTGTATCAGCAGCTCCTGTGGCAGGTTGAACTTCCTCGACTGGCAAAGGAAGTACAGCCTCTGCTGGGCCTTCTTGACAATGGAGTCTATGTGAAACTCCCACTTCAGGAGCTTGGCAGATGGGTCCTTAGAGGTGCAGTCATTGGTGTAGAGGGAGAAGAGCAGTGGGGAGAGCACACATCCCTGGGGGTCGCCAGTGCTGATGGTGCAGGTGCTGGATGAGAATTTTCCCAGGCTCACTAGCTGATGCCTGTCTGTCAGGAAGCTGGTGATCCACTGACAGATGGAGGTATGCACAGAGAGCTGGGTTAATTTGGACAGGAGGAGCTTTGGGATGATAGTGTTAAAGGCTGAGCTGAAGCCCACAAACAGGACCCTCACATAAGTCCCTGGTCTGTCCAGATGTTGTAGGATATAATGCAATCCCATGTTGACTGCATCATCCACAGACCTGTTTGCTCGGTATGCAAACTGCAGGGGGTCCAGTGATGTCCTTCAGGTGGGCCAGCACCAGTCTTTCAAATGACTTCATGACCACAGATATTAAAGCCACAGGTCGGTAATCATTTAGTCCTATAATTTTGGGTTTCTTTGGGATGGGGATGATGGTGGAGCGTTTGAAGCAGGAAGGGACTTCGCACTGCTCCAATGATCTGTTGAAGTTCTGTGTGAAGATGGGGGCCAGCTGGTCAGCTTTCTTTCTCTTCTGTTAAATAAATGTCTTCTAGTTTTAAAGTCATATTTGTTCATTAATTTGCAATTACCTTTAAAAAAATCCATCTTTCATAGGTTTGCATTAACATTACATTTATGCATTTAGCAGATGCTTAACCAAAGCTATTTACAATAGAGGAACATAAGCAATTCATCACAGAGCCGACAATATCCATAGTATACAGTCATATTTATTAGAAAACTAGATTAGGAAACAAGCTAGAGCATTCGCGGACTTGTTCATTTAAAGATGTCTGTTCTAATATGCCAGCTCTACTTAAATGGTAAACAGAGAAAGAGATGTTAGAAGAAAATAGTCACTTTTTGCTTTCCTTCAAGAAGGTGGTCTCATTTGCTGTTCTGAGATACGTATAGGAAGAGAATGACGCACGAGGGCATGTGATGATGAACTGCTTCCCATCTGGTGAGTCTTACAGATGCTTAACAAGGTCATGCGCAGCAGGCAGCAGGGAAACATGCTCTTGTGGTGTTATGACCACACTTAAGTGCTCTGAAATATCTTTTGTGCTGTTCTGGCCCCAAATCTACTGTCTACCATCATCTCTGGGCTTCATAATTTAGAGAACAAACATCTGTAAAATGCAACTTTTTACAGTGCACAGAGAAACAAGAGAGAGACTCAGTTAAATAAATGATGTTTTATTAACAAAGTTTGGGAGGAGCATGTTCAGATAATCAACTAATTCAGCACAGGTGGAGCACGTTCAGATAATCAATTTAATTAGCATGATAGTAAATATATACAGCCAACTTACCTCTGTCCCACAACAATTTTTCTTGCATCCCTCCTCCACCCCAACTCCACACTCCTAACTATTCTTTTCCCAGCTTGGGGATATGGGGAGTTTTCTGGGTTTGGGCTGAATTCCGAGCTCGGAGCCCTCCCATCGGACAGCATGCCAAATATGCTTACTATTTGCTCAATCTGATTATATCTAAGTGCAAACTCGTGAAACAGTTTCTGAGTAGAATGAAGGTCTAAGGCTTTATGACTAGTAGTTGGTGGCTTTGGATGAACCATATTTTCAATTTAAGAATTGGATCCCTTTGAATTTTTGAGCTGGAGTTTATGCCATTTTTCCCATCATGGTCCATAAAATGAAAATAATAATAAAAAAAATTTAATTTAATTAAATATAATAAAAATGAAAATATATTTAAACATCAAACATTGATTATAATTTATAGACTTTATAGTTCCTTTTAAAACACCCCATACATTGTTTATAGATAATTCCTAGGTGCAAAACTGAATATTTATATTATATATTATAATTACATTTATATTTATATTTATACTGAGTTATATTATTTCTACTGAACAGTTTTACTATTTCTTTAAATTCAAATTTAAATTCTGTTTGTTAGCTCAATTAAAATCCAGCAATTGAATGGACTTTAATAGCAATTCTTGATTCAATTCTGAATGACGCACAATTAAACATGCAAAAAAAGAAGAAATCAGGAAGGGGGCCAACACTTTTTCACACCACTGTAATTAACAGCAGTGCACAAATGTGACCTGAATTAAATCTCATTACCCCGCTGTAAAAGCTGCCCTTTCAACATGCCCCTGGTTGCATAGCATTTAATGTAATCTAGCATCTCAGAGTCGCAGCCTAACCGTGTGAGATGTCACTGATTCCTGGTGTGAGAGTAAAAATACACACTACCTTTGCTCCTCCTCTGATCTTCACCAAACTGTTCAGTAGAATATGTGAGCGCAGTGCTTAAAGGCAATATATTCTCTAAATGGTTATAATTGGACATCTATGGTGTAAGTTTTGTGAATGCCAAATAGGCATGGATAATGCAGCCAGTGCTAGTTTTCCAGCAATGGCAGTACCTTAAATACATTAAATGATATGTAAAAACAAAGCTGATCAATTAACGCTTCAAGCATGGCTTTTCTGATATTATGCTAGAGAGATTTTACCTGGTTGGCTGCTGGTACGTCTTTGGTGATGCTGCAGGGTGCAAGTGTGAGCACTGGGAGATCCTGACCCTTAACTATACGAGACTCTAGACAGTTCTGTCTCTGCCGGATCACACCAGACTTAGCATCTGAATCATCAGGAACTCTGGATTCGATGAATGAAACATCAAAGTGTTATGATAATAAATACCCCACAGAAAAGAAAGGGAAAAAATTACAAATTAGGTCCTTAAATATCTCAATTGCTTCGCCTAGGAAGCAAAGGGCAGCAAATGATAAAAAATTGCTTAAAGGGGTCATCGGATGCCCATTTTCCATAAGTTGATATGATTCTTTAGGGTCTTAATGAAAAGTCTATAACATACTTTGGTTAACATTTTTCAATGGTAGTGTAAAAAACACCCTTTTTACTAGGGCTGCACGATAAATCGCATGCGATATTTAATGCACATCTTGTCAGAAAGCCGGTTCTGTAATCAGCGGTAAATCTCCATCACCTGCGGGCTTT
>NW_015555808.1:718589-735007 GCF_001515605.1 Sinocyclocheilus anshuiensis | reverse complement strand
AAAGCCCGCAGGTGATGGAGATTTACCGCTGATTACAGAACCGGCTTTACTGATAAGATGCGAGTTAAATATCGCATGCGATTTATCGTGCAGCCCTACTTTTTACCCTGTCAAAATCAGCTCTGTTTTCAGCACGCAGTTCTAGTTCATGTTGCTTTAAATGCTAATGAGCTCTGATGACCCCGCCACTCTCTTCCGTAGGTGATGAGCCGTTCTCATTATACTGTTTACTTTAGCCACGGAACTTGCTAACTAGCACGTTATTAGGAAAGGCGATTTGCAAAGATTCATAAAAAACCCTTATACTCACTTCTACTGTAGATGAAGCTGGATCACGAATGATTCGCGCGAACATAGACGCATTTAGGCAGATCGGGGATCGGCGCATTCACTTCAAAAACGAAAGTAATGTTAATCCTCTGCGTCTTCAGCGACTCAGATGTCTGGAGTAAATGACGACTGCTATATTCATTATTACATCCAACAACAAAACACCTCAATCGCTTAATTGGAGACATTCTTGTCTTCCCCTGCACCGGAGTCGACACAATGGCGGACAGCTCACAGCTCACTCAGGGCGGGTCTAAGGTAAGACACCAGTCCAGTCTGTGCTGAAACGCTACTGTCAATCAACTATCGTGGGAGGGGCCTGTACAGAACTACGTCATTCTGACAGGAATCTCAGAACAGCCTGATTTGAGAAAGGGGATTTTAAAATAAGGATTTAAAAAAAACCACAGATTTTTATCATTATAGGGTAGATGTGTACACACACTTCCAACACACATTTATGTTCAAACAACAACAAAAGTGAATTTTGCATCCGATGACCCCTTTAAGTCGTCTGACTTTTAATTGCAGACTTTGAACACAGTTTGGGACAATATTTCTCATCAAATATTCCCAAAACCAATTTATATGGTATATGTGATCCATGTTCATTTTATTTCTCTATACTCAATTTCAGCTCTCATTGGTGTCTATTTTTATTAAATGAAGCATAAAAATTAAGCATAAGAAATGTAATTGATCAAATTAAGGCCCAGATGAAACATAATTGAGAATTCAGTTTTATCTCCTAAATTACAAAAGTTTACAACATGTTTAAATGTTTTTTTTTTTTTTAATAATTAAAGTTTAGTCTGACAGTTTCACATGTTTTCGCTAAAACGTCTGCAAAAGTGCATTAATATAGACTAATTTAGATGCCAAATTAATGAAAATGACATAAAAAAACGTCCTTTAAGGACAAAAAGTACTGAAAGTATGTGAAATCTGCCAGTGGGTGGAAAATCTTTCCCTCAAGACAGATGAGAGCAACTAGTGTACAACAAAACAGCTTTAGACATAGAGGGGCCATATACTGCCATTCTAAATAATAACATGGCACTTTACAATCATCAGTCACCACCCGCAGACACTCAGATACACACACCACGCTGACTCCTCAACTCACTTGAGCTCTGGATAGACATTGTCCAGATACCACTTGAATGATTTGCACTTGAGACTCTTGCGGAGCTCCTGCCTACCGTGAATGCTAATAAGAGAGGAAGAGAGGAAGAGAATGAGCGGAATAAGAGATGAATCTTTTCCCTGATGCCTCCCCATTATAGATACACACATAAACACACACATGCTATCAGTCACTCACCCTCCGTAGGATTTTCCCCTTGCAGCCGGTCGAGCTGAGTAGTAGAACAGTTTGAACTCATCCATCCAAACCTCAGCAGTTCTTCTGGTGTTTCTGAAACGGAAAGAGCATTGAATGTGAACACTGAAGTGTGCTATATGAAACACTTCACTCAAAGATACACACTTCAGCCTCAAGAAGATCATTAGGATGACCTGCCAATTCATCAGTACAGCTACTCAAAATATTGCTTGTACAGACAGGTACTGAACAGACTTGCAACTGTAATTCTGAAGAAAATCTGAGTGGAAAACTCGCTGCCACATGCTAGGGTGTTGTGGGTGTTTGTCAGGGCATTGCTATGTGGTTTTTAGCACACTGCTATGCATTTGCAAGGGTGTTCTGGGTGGTTCATACTGGCTAAAGTCAAAAGATCCTATGTGGCTCATGTCTCTCACCTGTAAGTGATATTTATTTATTTATTTTATACGCATTAAAACTCCAATTGCTTAGAAAACTAACAGCACTTTTCTCCTCAACAAGCTGCACAGTTGAAGCTATCATTCATGTCTATGGCACAAGCAGAGCAGCACGAATTACACGGCAAAGTGTAATACTAAGGGTTAGGGTTTATCACTTAAAGCAGTTACTGTGACTTTAATATCAAGATATTTTATATTTTGCAAACAATTTTAAGTGGAGTAGTGGAATTATAAGTGGAGAAAAAAAAATCCATGTACAGGCAGATATTAGTATTTAAAAAGCCTTTATTTGCTTTAACATTAAAAAGCACCTTTATATACTTTATATTTTATTTAGTTTTATGCAGTTATTAATTTAATTCAATTTATTTATTCATTTTTATTTAATCAATAATTTAAATATTAAATAAAGGCATTGAAACATTTAAAAATAAATAAAGTAGCTTACACTGATTTGCCCGTAGTACAAAGTGGTGGCATGATTGTTGCTGACAACTGTAGAAATGATATTCAGAGGGAGTGGTGTTATATACATATCAAGAACTTGTTTCTGTATGAAAACTGGTCACATATTGCACATGTCTTGATTTGTCAAGACATCTTATTGCAGGTTATGCACAACAAACCACACAAAAACAAACCATATCTGATTGTTCCATATCTAACATAACTCTGCTAACAGACGTAAAAGGACACGGTTTTTAAGAGTATCTAGTAAAGTCAGCTAATGCCTTCAGCATTTATTCATTAGCGCCTCTGAACTATATGAGGAAACAGATTTTGTTGACTGAGCACACTGCATAGCAATTCAGATTCAGAAAGAATGTTGTGCTATGCCCTTAATATTTCATATGGTTTCATGCTGAGGTTTTTCCCCGGAGGCGAAACGTGATAAAAGCAAACAAATTTTACACAGCAGATTTTCTTCCAGGCAGAAGTTTGAGTATTATCTCTATCTTTGGCACGAAAAATCCGACAAATAACATAGAAAAACATTCAACAGAGACAAAAATAAAATGTAACATATTTACAGGTTAACAACCCCCAAGGACAAAACAAGGTCTTCTGATGTTGATAAAAAGTGTTACATCCTTTATCAGCAGGAATATATTATTAAAACCTCAGCTGAATATGCTGGATATGAATTAATATGATAAGTATATGCACTTCTCAGGACACTTACTTTATGTAGGTGTTGGCATTGCCCTCTGGGAAGATGTAAGGATGTTTCTTGCGGAATACATGGCCGACCCTGCTACAGGGAATGATTTCTAGGCTTCCTCCACACATCCATACTCTAAAAGAAATCTCTACAAACACAACACAATAAACACCAATCACAGTGTGCTATACAGTATTTTAATAACATTATGGCCTTAGAGAGTTTACACTACCGAAAGTTTTAAGTCTGTATGATTTATTTATTTACCAAGGCTGCATTTATTTGATCAAAAATAAATAAATACAGTTAGTACATTTTCAACATTACAATTTACATTTTTTTTATCTATTTAAATATATTTTAAAATGTATTTATATGATGACAAAGCTGAATTTTCAGCATCATTACTCCAGTCTTCAGTGTCACATGATCCTTCAGAAATCCTTCTAATATGCTGATTTGATGCTCAAGAAATATTTTTTATTAAGTATATTATCAATGTTGAACACAGTAGTATCACTTAATATTTTGATATATTTCAAAAGAACAGCATTTATCTGAAATGGAAATCTTTTGTAACATTATAAATGTCTTTCGTGACACTTTTGATCAATTTAATGCATCATTGCTGAATAAGTATTAATTTCTTTAAAAAAAAAAAACGTACTGACCTCAAACACTATATTACAGAAATGTATAAAATGCATGTCAATATTATGTCATGTAGAGTAAAATAACTTGCTGACGTGTACATGTGATTTACAGTAGCCCTCCTGGATACAACTTCACTCTCACGGCAGTCTAAATAATACTCTCCTGTCTAAATATGCCACTGCCCAATGCTCATTTGCAATTATGAGCATAGCAGCGTATTTAAGTCTGAATAAACCAGCCCTGCAACAGCTCCAGTCTAATTCTGTCACATATGCATGGTTAATGATGGTTTACCCAGCACAGAGAGAACCATTTAATTCCCCATAGTGCATTCCTCTTAAGAATTTCACAGAGCCAAGAAAAAAACCTTTAAATAAAGTTAAATAAATAAAGGCACCAAAACACGTTTTGAGAAAATTGATTTTCTAAGTTCAAATGTCATTGCCTGCCATTTCCTCTCTGTGATGAGACAACCCTAAGTTTCCTCTGTCTGAGCTTGATCGGGGGAAAAGAGTGATTGAGGTTTACGTGCTGTCAGAAAGGTGCTCTCATGCATAGTAATAACTCACCAAAGTTCTCCCCTCCCCAGATGTCCATGGCTGTGTCATATTTTCCCAAGCGATTGAACCAGGATCTGTCAATCACAAAAAGTCCTCCTGCAATGATGGGCGTTCTGAGGGTTGAAAGAGTGAAAAAAAGAGTGAACATTAAGTCTTGACACTAAATACTTCAATCCAGGTGACTGCTTAAAATACTGCTGTCACCCAGGATTGATGTATGAAAACATTTCCTCTTGAATGTGGTTTCGGTGAAGAGTCTTGGAACGAGGAAAGAGAATAAAAGGTCACTGAAGTGAGGGTGTGTGGAAACAGTACAGCTCAGTTCTCATTCTCCTGATGAAGCTCAGCTTGCCCTTCAAAATCACTGTACCCAGAGAGCTGCTTCAAACGCTAAGGACACTGGAGGAAATGGCTCTGGTATTATCGGAAGCATTTGAATTCCATCAGCAGTAATCTCTCATTGTGAAGAGGTAGAATACATTGTTTCATCTGCCACTCCACAGGGCCACTCATGTACTTTCATTTCAGATTCATTTACTTTTCACACATCTGTTCTCATCTCATTTTAGAAGGCAGAAACAATAAATAATGCAATACAATTAATTTCTAGGAAAAAGGTATGCATACAATATATAAAATTTATATATTATTGCCAGGTTTGAAAGTATGTAGTAATCATCATCAGATTGCTTAGAAAAGTAATAGTGCACATCTCCTACATAATAGTGCACAAGTGGCATGACTGGAGTTGTCCTTAACACAAACATGTGGGAATGGTTGAGTTTGAACAGATATTAATCCCAAGTATAAGCAATATTAATAGAGATAATTTCTTTTTCAAACACCACTATAATAACTATCTTATGGGAGGCCCATATAGGAACTATTTCAGTATCACCTAACCCACTATGGATTTTAACTGCACACTCCTGCTGCATTTACTCTACATACATACAGTATACAGTGCATTAGCATTCAAAAGTTAGTAAGTTAGTAAAGAGTTAGTAAGTTTTTTTTTTTTTTTAAGAAATTACTACTACTGCTTTTATACAGCAAGGAGGCATTAAATTGATTTAAAAAGTAAGAGTAAAGACAGTTATAATGTTAAAAAAGATTTCTACTTTAATAAATGCTGATTTCTACTTTAATAAAAACCTTTCTATTCATCAGAGAATCTGGAAAAATATATATAATAAAAAGAAATGATTCTCCAGCAGTAAATCAGCTTATTAAAATGATTTCTGAAGGATCATTTAACACTGAAGACTGGAGTAATGATGCTGAAAATTCAGCTTTGCCATCATAGGAATAAGTCATATTTGAAAATATCTAAAGATAGAAAACAATTATTTTAAATGGTGATGTTATTTAACAATATTATGGTTCCCTTTCAGTCGGTCACTCTCGACGTCACGTCGGATGACCGACGAATTGGGATCTCGCTTAGAGAGACCAATCTACTTTGAGTGTAAACTAAACGAGCCAATGCACATTGGCATGCGATTATTGCATCCAGCTGCCGCTGATCACAGCGTGAGTATAAGTAGGCAGCAGATGCAGCGCATATTCAGCTTTTCGCTTCGGAGCCAAGCGGTTCTATCGTTCTGCTCCTGACCTTCTGCTAAGAGTAAAGCTACAGTCAAGCACGCTCTTCGTGGGCTCTCGTGCTGGTGGTACGGCGCTTCAGCGGCGGTGGTTTCCCGTGTCGAGTGGGTTGCACACATCAGGCTGCACTACCCCCTGTGTGTGTTGCAGACGGCCATCTCCCCTGTGCGCTTCAGCACACTAAAAGAGCAATTTCCATCTAAAAGAGCTTCACGGGTGGAACGTCTTTTTTCTCTCTCTCTCTCTCTCTCTCTCTCGTGTAAATAAACACTTGATGAATTACACTTTTCTGAGAATAGAATATTGAAGTGGAGATCGCTAAACTGCAAGCTTACCAGTGTTTTCAGAAAGCAAGCACGTTTATCCACAGTGGAGAGATCGCGCGTACACATGGTTGCCAGGTTGACAAAGATAAGTAACACATTTAGCAGATATTTCCATATTGCGCAAGTGGGAAGCTCTGTTTCGGGGATTACGTCTCTTTATATCAGCCAACCCTGGTTGTGTTCCTCTGCAGCCAGATTAAACCTTGCTGTAGCCAATATATATTATGCTCTATTAATTTTTTTTTAGAAACCTCGCACTTTTCGACTTTTCGACATTTTAAACGGTGCTCTCGTATTCAAATTAAGCGTGGTCCACTGCTGCACACGTGCCACAATATCGATACAGGGCCAGCTGTATCTATGTATCGAACACAGCACTACTAGAAATATATACATTTTTTGGCATCTTGTCATTGTCATCCTGGAATATTTACATGGGTACGTCTTAAACCATGGTTGTTTAAGAAATGTAAAGCTACACACTGAATCAGCTAGGGTCAAAAGAATTGTTGCAAAACATATAACATGCCAGAAACATATTAATCATTGAAATAATGATCCAATCCTAGATTTCAGCATTTCAGTACTCACAAAAGTTCCAATTTCAAAATTACAGCACAAATATACAAAACCTCCTGCCAGCCAGGGAAACAACTGGCTGTCAGTCAGGGGTCATGTTTGTGCGGTCCCTCTCACATATCATCCTGAAATATACACCACTGCTTCCCATCTGCGTCCTCACATACACACAGCTTTCAGTGACTCAGTCATGACTGATCTATTCTGCATCTGTTGGCGGATGGGCTGCGAGAGACCCAGGCCGGCTGCAGTGCTGCACCGGTGCACAGCACGCACAGGAGCAGACGGGATCTGAGCCCCTCTCAGCCTGACTGCCTGCTTATCTGAGTTATTAACAGCCTTCATTACAACAGCTTCTGAGTGCGCAAGGAACAGTGTGAATTACACCATAACAAGAGGAGAGAGAGAAAGACGATGGAGGAGGAGAAAAAAACAACCAGGATTTAAATGTTGAAGTTGCTTTGTTTATAATAATCAAAACTGATTAATTAAAGAACTTTACAGCAACTTAATATTTTAATTATGATATAATATTTCAATTCTTAATGATCAACCAAGCTGAACTTCCCAGTAGAAATCAATACTTCAAACACCCTTTCTCTCTTCAAAGACAGCATAAAATTAAAATACTATTTACGTTCTAATAAATGCCCCTGGTCTAACGGAATGATTGATCAGTGCATGTTATTCATAAGAAAAAATGGTTTAATCAAAATGTAGTAAATTTCTCCAGACCTGAAACAACTTATTTTTTGTGTTACCAAGGCCGCATGTTGGAGGAAAACAATATCAACCAACCAGATTTTTATATTTCTGGAGAAAACATGAGTGATTCTTGCCCTTGTAAAACTCAACCCCGCGATGTAAGAGTAAAACAGGCTCCAATTTTCTCACTCTCTGCGTATGAGACTGCGCCAGTTCTCACCAATCACAATATAATAACCATCAGACTGAAATTAAACTGTAAATGAAAATCAATCAGTACATTAAATTGAGACAGATTATTCACTTAATAAAATTTACATTTAATACAAAATAAGTATAATCAAACATATCTCAAAAAAGACAAAACCCAATAAGTGAGTTTCCGCTAGGGTGTTGCTATGCAGCTTCTAAAGTATTCTGAGTGGTTTCGGCATGTTGTTTTGCAGTTGCTAGGGTGTTGTGAGTGTTTGCTAGGGCATCTCCAGGTAACTGCTTACTGGCATAAGTTAAAAAAATAATGACCACCTCCAAGTTTCTATGACATTCTGGAACCTAGATATGGGTCCCTCCTGCAATGTCTTTGTAGCATTTTAATTTAAAATAGTTTTACTATATTAATAATAATATAGAATAATATACAATTTTATATATAGAATTGTAAGATATTAATAATATATCAATTTAAATATGTTTAAGTCATCCTGCCACTGTAAAAAAAAAAAAAAAGATTTTTCAAAGTTGTACATAAAACAAAGATTATTTGATTACATTTTACAAGTAAATACTTTTCAGTCTTTCTACTTCAAAATTTCATGTTCAATTCATTGCCATTTCTTGGTAATTAATTGTGAGGTTTACTAGGAATTTCTGAGTACACCAAATGTTTTTCAGCGTAGCTGAAAAGAGAACTCTAAGAACCACATTTCAAATTCTCTGTGGATTTTAAACATGGTGCTCAAAGTCCAATAGGTGCTGGACCAAACCTCTGTCCTCATTTAGCCAGAGGCGGACAAAGTACTCAACTCCATTACTTGAGTGAAAGTACAGATACTGCTGGTCAAATATTACTCCATTACAAGTAAAAGTTGTAAAGACAGATTTTTACTTAAGTAAAAGTACAGAAGTACTTGCTTTTAAAAGTACTTAAGTACCAAAAGTAAATGTCCTTTTTTATGTCAATGCACTGTTTTATTGTTGTACATAATACTTGCAATACTTCTGAAGCAACTTAGAATACATTACACCTACTGAATACACTGACTAGCTTGTAGTATCTTTGGAATAAAGAGCTTTTAGAATGTTAAAAACCTATGGGGAAAAAAAAAAACAAATAAATAAATAAATATTTAACACCCCTACCCACCCCCACAAAAGCAGGATGGTAGTGATCTCACACAGCTCTGACAGTGTGTGCACACATCTATGTGTAGCCATTCATCCACATTTGAACAGAGTGGACAGTGAAATCCTGTAAATACAGAGTGATAAGGAAGAAAAAAAAATCAAACCTGCTTTAAAACCCAACAACACAACTGTAGCTGTACAACTTTACAACAGCAACACTGCTTTAACAAAAAAGCAAAACAGCAAGACTTATTTGACATCAAAACAAAAATTATAAAATGCAGTCTAATCGCTCTCGTGGTGCTTTGATGTCACACACAGAACGGTTTAGCAGTTCTGCTTCAAGTCCAACACCTTTTGTGTTTTATTAGGAAGTTATAAGTTCCCAGAAAAAATAATACTCAAGTAAAGTACCGATACTCAAAAAGTGTACTTAAGTACAATACTCAAGTAAATGTACTTAGTTACTGTCCGCCTCTGCATTTAGCAGAATAGTTTTTATAAAAACCCTTCTGCTTCTCTTCACCTACTTAATAGGCTCTGCAGGGTCAGCTCTCTTGGCTCGCTTTTCAGCTGATAGTTGCTCCCATTTAAAATGTAAACTCCAGTCGAAGCCTGCAACAGAGATAGAGGGAAGAAAGTCAGAGAGATCAATGAAGATCTTTTTGCTCTAATTTCTTGTAACTTTCATTTTTTAATAAGTCATAATTATACACCGCAGTGGCGGTTATAATTAAAGTGTTCTGCCGATGACCAGCCAAGGCTTACGTCACAGCTAATTGTTAGATTTGTTTCTGTGTGACACTGCTGATTGGGGACTGTGACCGACGCCCCTTGATGTCGGCAGTGGGACAGCGAATGAAGAATTATAATTGCAGCTTTTACCTCCTTGCAAGTCTGAGGAAGCGGCGACATAGGCAAACGTGTCCATATTAATGATGTCAATCACAGGGCTGGCGACACAGGTCGGGTCCTGAAAAATGAAAATATTACAAAATGAGACAAAAGAGCATAAGAGATTTAATAAGAAATGTGAACAGTTCGACTCTCTGTCTGTTCAGCTTGATTTCACAACAAAGGAGGTGGAAAATCAGCGAGCACTGAGATTATCTGTTACTAAGAGCGAGTGAATGTGCACACACTCTCGTCCAACATCATTACACCAGACTCTCTGACCTCATCGCTCAACTCTCTAATGCCACACAATACCGTCTTGCTGAAAGAAAAGAATACTTGAGATGTGTCAGCACTACTGGGTTTTCAAACTACTTCAACTTGCCTGTGAAATGCATTTTGAAAAATGTGATTTTGTGAATTTCTTTTCTAGGTAAAAAAAAAACTTTTGAGTTAATGTCAGTAATGATTGTGAATAAAATCACCATTTTGTAAAAGATCTTTTTATTTTTTACGATGAGTGCTGCTAGCAGTTTTATATGCACAAAATATGTCAAATAAATTTTTTTTTATATTTATATAATAATATAAAATATTTATTTAGTTGAAATCTGCTGCTAAAATATGTTAAATGAGTTCTGCTAGCAGACAGAACAAAGCATCAGAATATTCATGCATGTGCTTGGCAAGCGGTGCTGCATTCAGTGCCGCCTCCGTTCTGCCTGCTGACTCTCTCCTATTCATAATGAACTGAAAAAGGAGACAATTCCACAGAATCCAGGTAGAAGTGCTCAACAGCACAACAGTTGTAAAACTGTACCTCTTTCACCCTCTGCAGCAGTGGAGGCAGCCAATCTTTGTTGACCTCACAATGACTGTCCAAAAAGGTCAGGATCCCGGCTCCTGCAGCGTCAGCCCCTCGAACCCTGGACCGGATCAGTCCTGCGACACACACGCGCACACACATAGATCAGGGACACTGGAGAATTCACTGTCCGTCCGAGCTGCACATTACATCTGTTGAGAAGCCTGTTAAACTGACAAATACTCTCATCTCAACAATCTCATTCACAGAAAAAGATACGAGAAGAGCCATTTAAATCTGATTAGTTGAAGGGACAATTAAAGCCTTATGGTTATTATCGAAATCAGAGCAAGAAGCTTTTCCATGAAGGCAAAGCTGTTAAATCAGTAGAGCCTGACTGAAGATGCATAATAATTGTAAACGTGCAAGACTCGTGCAAAGTTTCACGCTGCACGGCAACTTCAGCCAATTAAAAATCCCATTTCATCCTCAATAAGGCTGTATTTTCCAGATGGGTGAGCGCACCCTCTACAGAGTTGTTGAGAGCAGGCTGTGTTTGTGTGTGCATGCATATTGGGCCAGTGTGGCCCCTCTGTGTATGCGCTGGGCAGATGGAGAAGGAAAGAGAGAGCGAGAAAGACAGACAATGAAAGAGAGAGCGAGAGAGTGAGTGAATGAGAGAGATTACATTCACCTACAGCTAATAGAGTTAACATAGCAGAACCGCACACCCTGTTTGTAGCTCCGGGACGACAATAGGGTTTAAATGCCTTAAACCTTTTAACAATTTTCTCTTGTACAGAGTTGGCTGCACAGGGGTTTTATGCATTAATCAATGCTGTCTAAGCGACAATGTGTGACAGTGTGTAATGGAACCTCGGAGCACTGGAATAAACAGGGAGGGGGCAGCGACTGGATGATCATTACTAATAAGAACTTTGAATTTTTCTTGGCAATGATGACTGACTATTACATTATTATTCTTATTAATGTTATCATTATTATTGCTGCTTGCTCATACTTTGGTTTAGGGAACAAACCCTAAGCACTGATATGAAACTTTTGTGCATAACTAGCTAGGGACGTGACCAGTGTTGGGGAGTAACTAGTTACATGTAACGGCGTTACGTAATTTAATTACAAAATAAATGTAACTGTAATCAGTTACAGTTACTAAGAAAAAATGTGTAATTAAATTACAGTTACTTATGAAAATGTTAACGATTACAAAGGGGATTACATTTGAATATTTACACACAACACACACACACACACACACACACACACACACACACATAGATAGATCAGAGACACGGAAGAATTCACTGTCCATCAGACCTGCACATTACATCTGTTGAGAAGCCTGTTAAACTGACAAATATTCTCATCTCAGCAATCTCATTCACAGAAAAAGATATGAGAACAGCCATTTAAATCTGATTAGTTGAAGGGACAATTAAAGCCTTATGGTTATTATCGAAATCAGAGCAAGAAGCTTTTCCATGAAGGCAAAGCTGTTAAATCAGTAGAGCCTGACTGAAGATGCATAATAATTGTAAACGTGCAAGACTCGTGCAAAGTTTCATGCTGCACAGCAACTTCAGCCAATTAAAAATCCCATTTCATCCTCAATAAGGCTGTATTTTCCAGATGGGTGAGCACACCCTCTACAGAGTTGTTGAGAGCGGGATGTGTTTGTGTGTGCATGCATATTGGGCTGGTGTGGCCCCTCTGTGTATGCGCTGGGCAGATGGAGAAGGAAGAGAGAGTGAAAAAGACAGACAATGAAAGAGAGAGTGAGAGAGTGAGTGAATGGCAGAGATTACATTCACCTACAGCTAATAGAGCTAACATAGCAGAACCGCACACCCTGTTTGTAGCTCCGGGACGACAATAGAGTTTAAATGCCTTTAACAATTTTCTCTTGTACAGAGTTGGCTGCACAGGGGTTTTATGCATTAATCAATGCTGTCTAAGCGACAATGTGTGACAGTGTGTAATGGAACCTCGAAGCGTTGGAATAAACAGGGAGGGGGCAGCAACTGGCTGATCATTACTAATAAGAACTTTGAATTTTTCTTGGCAATGATGACTGAACATTACATTATTATTCTAATTAATACTATCATTATTATTGGTGCTTGTTTATACTTTGGTTTAGGGAACAAACCCTAAGCCCTGATATTAAACTTTTGTGCATAACTAGCCAGGGACATGACTGATTAGCTCATTTGCAGCTAATTTAGAAGAGTTGTGCTATTACTTTTCTAAGCGATTGGACTTCGCCTGGCAGATGATGAAATTAGCAAATTTAGCTAATTAGCAAACAACAGAATTAAAATGCAGGAAGGAATCAAGCCTTATCTAGGGAGCAGAATATCATAGAGACTTTGATAGTGGACTTTTGACCACCTAGCAAACCCTCAGAACCAGCGTTGTTACCTAAAACTATTAAAAATTGTTCATGGTAATTAAAATAAAGCTGGAATAAAATAAAATAAAAATATTAGAAGAAAAAACTTGAACTTAAAAATTTCAGAAAACAAAAATTAAAAATGTTGCCTTGGCAACTAACTGAAGAAAGAACTGAATAAGTTTATAAATTATAAACTACGAAAATAATTACAAATAAAACAAATACAATTATAAAATTAAAACTATATAGAAATATAAAAAAATGACAAAAATATATAACAAATTACTAAAGCTTAAACTAAAATAAAACCTAAAAATATAAAAATAATGAAAAAGCTCAAAATACTCAGAAAATTAATAAATACCATAATAGTATATAAATAACAACACCCTGCATCCATCCATAACACTGTTAAGAGTTGTATTGTTGCACAACGACCATGAGTTTTGAACGAGGAAGCCTTACTCATATTACCTTCAGAATGTATGAAAATCCAGTTATTAACGTCTGAATGCATTTTGTCCCAGTGACATTAACAGCAGTGATAATAAACTAAATGAGAAATTTAAATACAAATTGGACATGGAAATGTATGTAAAGCTTGACCTGTTTAATTGACCAAAAAGGTAACCAGCCATAAAGATGACTTAACCTTTCAACATCCAATCATGCTAATGGGATTTCATTAAATATCAAGTGGGCATTTTAAACAAAGTCAATCTCTAAGGGCTCGGACAGCTATTCTGAACAATATCTGACAGAAAATCTACCACAGGCTGTACACAGCAGTGGCAAAATCAATATTTGCTATAACGGTTTAAGACCAATGTTTTCAGTTAGATGCACACCAAAATGCTCTGCTTATAAATTGATTTTTAAATTATTATTATTATTTTTTTTTTATCATGAGTGTAAATCTACGTCTATGCGAGCTGTTTGCAAACTAATCTATACTCCGTCACCCTCTAGATCCAATATTTCTGTTCATCCGAACGGAAAGATACGGATGACAGTACGAGTGCATGGCAGCAAAGGATTTTCACCTGTGCAACCAGTACATGTAAGGAAGTGTGAAACACTGGACAGAGTTTCAGTCAATGTGCAGTAATCTTCCTCACAGTCTGTTCACCATCACCCTCCCAGTAACACACCACCTGCTGTTAAACACTCACCACCACATGGGCGAAAAGCAAACAGCTGCTTTTAGAGTCTGGATGGTATTACAAACAGGCGTGTTGCCAGCCCAAAACAAAATATTTAATTCATAGGGAGAGGGAGAGGGAGAGAGTGACAGAGACGTCATCACTGGCCTACCTTCTCTGCGTTTATTGCGAAGACACTTTACTTTGGGCAACTTGGTGAGAAGAAGGCAGTCATTTGCTGAAAGGGAAAAAATATATATTTATTTTAAATATTTATCAAATATATTACTTAAGAGTGCATTTATAACATTAGAATGTGAATTTTTACTTTTTCTAATATAGAAATTAAAATATGCTATAATGCACAATACTCACGATCTTCGCTGAAATCGTCTACCAGTATGAGCTCGTGAATCAGATGGACAGGAGTACGATTCAACACACTGAAGAGAAACAGAATTAAAACTGTTAGAACTGCTGTACAGCAAAAAATTGTAATGAATGTTTTTAGGCTGTAGGCTATAAAATGAATCTTTCTTGAGGTCTATATCAGTATTATTGTTAACTAAAACTAACAAATTGTTTTCTGCAACTGAAATAAAATAAAATATTAGATTAAAAATGTAAACATAAAATACTTAAATGAAAATGAGAAATGCTACTTTGGCAACTAACAAAAATAAATTAGTTTAAGTACTGCAATTTACAAAAATAAAAGTGAAATAAAAATTTATTAAAGCTAAATATACATATATTTTTTTAAAAACTAATAAAAATAACAAAAGCATATAGCAAAATTACTAAAACTTTAACAGAAACTAAAATGAAAACTTAAAATATAAAAAAAATCTAAATATTAATAAACACTATAATTGTATATAAATAATACTAAAATACCACATGCCTACATATACGTATATTCATACACATTTTTATTTAAAATAAAATAACTATTTGCAAGGGAAAAAATAGATCAAGTACTTATCAAGTGCCCCTATTATGCCATTTTTTAAGGTTCCTAATATTTTTGGGGGAGTTTCTTACAAAAGGTTTACATGCATGCAAGGTCAAAAAACGCTTTCGTTTTCTCAAAATATGCATTAAATATCACCTCATTTTCCAACAATTCTCAAACGATTTGTTTGAAGCAGTGGTGTAGCCACGGGTGTGTCAGGGTGTGCCAGTGCCACCCACAGTGGCAGCTGGCACACCTAAAAGTAGATGCAGAATTATTTTTTTATAGTTTTAATAAAAAAAATGTTTCTAAACTTGTGCTATTGTTGTTTACTTGCAATATTTGTTCATTTAAAATGTAATTAAAATTTTAAATTATTTTCGTAAAAAAAATATATCTGCCAATGTTCGGACTGCCAACCAATCTGCAAACAGCCACTGACTGTGACGTGTGACCCCAGCATCTTGGGAGACGTTTGTCACGCATTCTAAACAGTAGAGAATCTTTGACTGAACCTTGCTAGGCTAGCAATATGTCGCAGAGCTCCCTGCTTAATTTCTTTAGAAAAAACCTCGGCTTGATGGACAGCCGGACACAAGGGCTAATGTTACACCTGATGAGGATGTTTCTCCCTCCCCGGGCCCAGCAGCAACAGGTGTGACTCCTCCAGCACAGCTGGCTGCGGAAAAAACTGCTGAATCAGAAGACACCGAAATGGCAAAAGTCTACTCACATGTGATAAAGACGTATATAAATATAAATACGTATAAATATAGTTATGTTTTATATAGTTTTATGGTTATGTGGCGAGCCTGTGTATAGTTTTACACATCAGCCCAGTCTATTCTGTAATGCTAGTCACAGTTTTTTTGTACATTAATCTGACAATAAATGTGGCACACCCAGTTATTCTGACACCCAGAGTCTCTTTTCTGGCTACGCTAGTGGTTTGAAGCAGTTTTAAGATCTCTCTAAGCCCCTCCTTTCCGTGAGCCTCTGCTCTGATTGGTCAGATGGCCCAGCCTGTTGTGACTGGTCCACCGCATACAGCGCGTGTCAGAAACGATACGCCCATTGCCATAATTACGTATTTTGAACGCTCGATAGAAAATTTAAACATCTATTATTTATCATACTTACAGGTTGTGATTCAGTG
>NW_015555808.1:706738-715827 GCF_001515605.1 Sinocyclocheilus anshuiensis | reverse complement strand
GTGCTGCTAGCAGTTTTATATGCACAAAATATGTCAAATAAATTTTTTTTTATATTTATATAATAATATAAAATATTTATTTAGTTGAAATCTGCTGCTAAAATATGTTAAATGAGTTCTGCTAGCAGACAGAACAAAGCATCAGAATATTCATGCATGTGCTTGGCAAGCGGTGCTGCATTCAGTGCCGCCTCCGTTCTGCCTGCTGACTCTCTCCTATTCATAATGAACTGAAAAAGGAGACAATTCCACAGAATCCAGGTAGAAGTGCTCAACAGCACAACAGTTGTAAAACTGTACCTCTTTCACCCTCTGCAGCAGTGGAGGCAGCCAATCTTTGTTGACCTCACAGTGACTGTCCAGAAAGGTCAGGATCCCGGCTCCTGCAGCTTCCGCCCCGCGAACCCTGGACCGGATCAGTCCTGCGACACACACGCGCACACACATAGATCAGGGACACTGGAGAATTCACTGTCCGTCCGAGCTGCACATTACATCTGTTGAGAAGCCTGTTAAACTGACAAATATTCTCATCTCAGCAATCTCATTCACAGAAAAAGATATGAGAACAGCCATTTAAATCTGATTAGTTGAAGGGACAATTAAAGCCTTATGGTTATTATCGAATCAGAGCAAGAAGCTTTTCCATGAAGGCAAAGCTGTTAAATCAGTAGAGCCTGACTGAAGATGCATAATAATTGTAAACGTGCAAGACTCGTGCAAAGTTTCATGCTGCACAGCAACTTCAGCCAATTAAAAATCCCATTTCATCCTCAATAAGGCTGTATTTTCCAGATGGGTGAGCACACCCTCTACAGAGTTGTTGAGAGCAGGCTGTGTTTGTGTGTGCATGCATATTGGGCTGGTGTGGCCCCTCTGTGTATGCGCTGGGCAGATGGAGAAGGAAGAGAGAGTGAAAAAGACAGACAATGAAAGAGAGAGTGAGAGAGTGAGTGAATGAGAGAGATTACATTCACCTACAGCTAATAGAGCTAACATAGCAGAACCGCACACCCTGTTTGTAGCTCCGGGACGACAATAGAGTTTAAATGCCTTTAACAATTTTCTCTTGTACAGAGTTGGCTGCACAGGGGTTTTATGCATTAATCAATGCTGTCTAAGCGACAATGTGTGACAGTGTGTAATGGAACCTCGAAGCGTTGGAATAAACAGGGAGGGGGCAGCAACTGGCTGATCATTACTAATAAGAACTTTGAATTTTTCTTGGCAATGATGACTGAACATTACATTATTATTCTAATTAATACTATCATTATTATTGGTGCTTGTTTATACTTTGGTTTAGGGAACAAACCCTAAGCCCTGATATTAAACTTTTGTGCATAACTAGCCAGGGACATGACTGATTAGCTCATTTGCAGCTAATTTAGAAGAGTTGTGCTATTACTTTTCTAAGCGATTGGACTTCGCCTGGCAGATGATGAAATTAGCAAATTTAGCTAATTAGCAAACAACAGAATTAAAATGCAGGAAGGAATCAAGCCTTATCTAGGGAGCAGAATATCATAGAGACTTTGATAGTGGACTTTTGACCACCTAGCAAACCCTCAGAACCAGCGTTGTTACCTAAAACTATTAAAAATTGTTCATGGTAATTAAAATAAAGCTGGAATAAAATAAAATAAAAATATTAGAAGAAAAAACTTGAACTTAAAAATTTCAGAAAACAAAAATTAAAAATGTTGCCTTGGCAACTAACTGAAGAAAGAACTGAATAAGTTTATAAATTATAAACTACGAAAATAATTACAAATAAAACAAATACAATTATAAAATTAAAACTATATAGAAATATAAAAAAATGACAAAAATATATAACAAATTACTAAAGCTTAAACTAAAATAAAACCTAAAAATATAAAAATAATGAAAAAGCTCAAAATACTCAGAAAATTAATAAATACCATAATAGTATATAAATAACAACACCCTGCATCCATCCATAACACTGTTAAGAGTTGTATTGTTGCACAACGACCATGAGTTTTGAACGAGGAAGCCTTACTCATATTACCTTCAGAATGTATGAAAATCCAGTTATTAACGTCTGAATGCATTTTGTCCCAGTGACATTAACAGCAGTGATAATAAACTAAATGAGAAATTTAAATACAAATTGGACATGGAAATGTATGTAAAGCTTGACCTGTTTAATTGACCAAAAAGGTAACCAGCCATAAAGATGACTTAACCTTTCAACATCCAATCATGCTAATGGGATTTCATTAAATATCAAGTGGGCATTTTAAACAAAGTCAATCTCTAAGGGCTCGGACAGCTATTCTGAACAATATCTGACAGAAAATCTACCACAGGCTGTACACAGCAGTGGCAAAATCAATATTTGCTATAACGGTTTAAGACCAATGTTTTCAGTTAGATGCACACCAAAATGCTCTGCTTATAAATTGATTTTTAAATTATTATTATTATTTTTTTTTTATCATGAGTGTAAATCTACGTCTATGCGAGCTGTTTGCAAACTAATCTATACTCCGTCACCCTCTAGATCCAATATTTCTGTTCATCCGAACGGAAAGATACGGATGACAGTACGAGTGCATGGCAGCAAAGGATTTTCACCTGTGCAACCAGTACATGTAAGGAAGTGTGAAACACTGGACAGAGTTTCAGTCAATGTGCAGTAATCTTCCTCACAGTCTGTTCACCATCACCCTCCCAGTAACACACCACCTGCTGTTAAACACTCACCACCACATGGGCGAAAAGCAAACAGCTGCTTTTAGAGTCTGGATGGTATTACAAACAGGCGTGTTGCCAGCCCAAAACAAAATATTTAATTCATAGGGAGAGGGAGAGGGAGAGAGTGACAGAGACGTCATCACTGGCCTACCTTCTCTGCGTTTATTGCGAAGACACTTTACTTTGGGCAACTTGGTGAGAAGAAGGCAGTCATTTGCTGAAAGGGAAAAAATATATATTTATTTTAAATATTTATCAAATATATTACTTAAGAGTGCATTTATAACATTAGAATGTGAATTTTTACTTTTTCTAATATAGAAATTAAAATATGCTATAATGCACAATACTCACGATCTTCGCTGAAATCGTCTACCAGTATGAGCTCGTGAATCAGATGGACAGGAGTACGATTCAACACACTGAAGAGAAACAGAATTAAAACTGTTAGAACTGCTGTACAGCAAAAAATTGTAATGAATGTTTTTAGGCTGTAGGCTATAAAATGAATCTTTCTTGAGGTCTATATCAGTATTATTGTTAACTAAAACTAACAAATTGTTTTCTGCAACTGAAATAAAATAAAATATTAGATTAAAAATGTAAACATAAAATACTTAAATGAAAATGAGAAATGCTACTTTGGCAACTAACAAAAATAAATTAGTTTAAGTACTGCAATTTACAAAAATAAAAGTGAAATAAAAATTTATTAAAGCTAAATATACATATATTTTTTTAAAAACTAATAAAAATAACAAAAGCATATAGCAAAATTACTAAAACTTTAACAGAAACTAAAATGAAAACTTAAAATATAAAAAAAATCTAAATATTAATAAACACTATAATTGTATATAAATAATACTAAAATACCACATGCCTACATATACGTATATTCATACACATTTTTATTTAAAATAAAATAACTATTTGCAAGGGAAAAAATAGATCAAGTACTTATCAAGTGCCCCTATTATGCCATTTTTTAAGGTTCCTAATATTTTTGGGGGAGTTTCTTACAAAAGGTTTACATGCATGCAAGGTCAAAAAACGCTTTCGTTTTCTCAAAATATGCATTAAATATCACCTCATTTTCCAACAATTCTCAAACGATTTGTTTGAAGCAGTGGTGTAGCCACGGGTGTGTCAGGGTGTGCCAGTGCCACCCACAGTGGCAGCTGGCACACCTAAAAGTAGATGCAGAATTATTTTTTTATAGTTTTAATAAAAAAAATGTTTCTAAACTTGTGCTATTGTTGTTTACTTGCAATATTTGTTCATTTAAAATGTAATTAAAATTTTAAATTATTTTCGTAAAAAAAATATATCTGCCAATGTTCGGACTGCCAACCAATCTGCAAACAGCCACTGACTGTGACGTGTGACCCCAGCATCTTGGGAGACGTTTGTCACGCATTCTAAACAGTAGAGAATCTTTGACTGAACCTTGCTAGGCTAGCAATATGTCGCAGAGCTCCCTGCTTAATTTCTTTAGAAAAAACCTCGGCTTGATGGACAGCCGGACACAAGGGCTAATGTTACACCTGATGAGGATGTTTCTCCCTCCCCGGGCCCAGCAGCAACAGGTGTGACTCCTCCAGCACAGCTGGCTGCGGAAAAAACTGCTGAATCAGAAGACACCGAAATGGCAAAAGTCTACTCACATGTGATAAAGACGTATATAAATATAAATACGTATAAATATAGTTATGTTTTATATAGTTTTATGGTTATGTGGCGAGCCTGTGTATAGTTTTACACATCAGCCCAGTCTATTCTGTAATGCTAGTCACAGTTTTTTTGTACATTAATCTGACAATAAATGTGGCACACCCAGTTATTCTGACACCCAGAGTCTCTTTTCTGGCTACGCTAGTGGTTTGAAGCAGTTTTAAGATCTCTCTAAGCCCCTCCTTTCCGTGAGCCTCTGCTCTGATTGGTCAGATGGCCCAGCCTGTTGTGACTGGTCCACCGCATACAGCGCGTGTCAGAAACGATACGCCCATTGCCATAATTACGTATTTTGAACGCTCGATAGAAAATTTAAACATCTATTATTTATCATACTTACAGGTTGTGATTCAGTGGAGCCAGCTGGTTCAAATAAACTGGGTACTGAGCCATCTTTCAAGAGCAAGCGTTTTGTGAATCCCGCGTTGAACTCCTCCAGATTAGAGAAGCAGTCGTCAGTAGAATGACGTGTTTGTGGGCGGGGTCATATTGTTTGAGGACAGCCAACGTAGAACATAGGCGGGAATTATGCAAATGTGTTACCTTGTGATGTGTAGCCATCACGGAAGTGGGATTCGAATTACTAACGACTCATTTAGTCTGTACAGAGTTGATTTTTTATTTTGGGAAACAATAACTTTATTTATCGTGCACTTTCGGCTTTACAACATTGCAGATCGTTTACGTTCACATATAACTACATTAAACACTGCATGAAAGGCAATATTGAAAATGGAATAATAGGGGCACTTTAAATGTAATTTCAGAACATGCAACATAATTTGGTGTTCTTTATGGGTCACTATTCACATTCAATTTAACATCATCACATGAGATCCATTTATGGAGAGACTGTATTACTAGCTACCAAAATTGAATAAAACTGAATTATTAATAATTAATTTGTTATACTATTCAGCCGACTATCTTCAAACTATTAAAGAATATCATGCATAACATTGTAAAACAGTACTACAATAAATGTGCAAATATTTTGGGCCAGTTTGAGTTCTTTTGCTTATAAAAGGCTCAGTGATAAATAAGTAGTTTTGTTGTTAGCCAGGTATGGAGGGAGACACTGGGGCTGCATTGCTGTGGAGTTGAAGAGCACACACCTCCTCAAAACCTCTTTTCTTTGTCCTAGGTGACTGATTGCATTGCATTCACGCTCACAGGTATGTTTCCACATGTCTGAGTCAGTGAGACACATTCATCACAGTTCTCCCCTGTACGGCATATGCGCACAGATTCAAACGCACACATATACACAAGTAAACACATACACAATTCAAATTCACTTAGCATCTCTACAGAGAATCCTCATATTTCACTCAATCACCTCACAAAAAATATTTCTTCCCTCAAACAGGAATAGAAAACAATGCCTATATATGTTTTTGCAACGTTTTAATCAATCAACCTTCCTCAGGCTTACCTTACTTCTCTCAAACAGGGAATTTTTTAACAATCAAACCATTTGACATACTACTAGGATGTAAATGCTTTTCATTGAGACATTTTTGCTTTCAAGTGACAGTGACTGCATGCTGATTTGATTTGTTTTGATTTAAGTATTCATTTGGAATACTGTCCCTCTTTCCGTTTTACACCTGCTCAAAGACTAATTACAAATCAAAGCACTTTTAACACCAATTTATGCTGCTGTTTCCTATCAGTGATGTACCGACTGTGATAGTGAATGTCAGTCTATTGATTTTTGGTTTTGTAGGTGGCTTGGTAGGAGCAGGGTAGCGCACTGGCTTTGATGCCCATCTGAGGCTTTGAAGCCCATCTGAACCATAAAACCGGGTCAGAAAACAGAAAATGTGGCTCTGAATTGTGCTGTATTTGGTAAAAAACAGTTACTGCATAGTTACTTGATGAAATAAGTTACTACAACTTAGTATCTACTTTAAAGCAGTTACACTACATTTACATGTATGCATTGTGCAAAAACTTTTATCCAAAGCTACTTACAAAAGAGGAACAAAAGTAATTTATACAATGCAAAGTGTATTAGACAACAGTTATACAAGGATTAAAAATGTTCTTATTCTTTCAATCTAAAAGAGTTTATTGATATAAAAGTATACTGTAACTTTCAAAACTCAAAACTTCCTTCTGAGTCCCAAAAAGGCTATTTATCGCAAAAGTTGTAAAAATTGCTTTTTTCTGAGCTAACATTTTAAATGGACAAAAAAATAAGTGTAGGGGAAAAAAGGGTATGATATGACCCCAGTAATTTATTGCCATCTTGAAAGATATAAAGTGTCTCCTCCTTAATAGATTTTATAAATAAAACTTATTGACAATTTATATAGTAAGTTAGCATAAAATCTCTGCTGCCTTCAGATGCAAATAATGCAACATAGCTGCTTGCCATCCATCACATTGACACAAGAATGTTAAAAGTTTTTCAAGGCCCTTCTGACAAATCAATTCACGTCCTTTCTCACCCATTTCCTGAATTGCTTTTTTTTTTGTCTACAGTAGGAATTGCTCATCTTCAGACAGGAGGAAATAGTGCCTCTGTTGCATGGACGTTGCCAAGGTCTGTTCTGACCTCCCTATACCTGAGGGGTTAAGAAAAAGCAAACAGCCTCTCCGCATACCTCCTCTCACATCTCTCTCGCTCGCTCTCCTTTGCCTGATAAGTAGCCACAAGGAGAGTCTGAGGAAACCAGGAAATGCTCCAGAAAGTTCTCTTCCACCTCTTAGGACTCCCCTGTAGTAATAAACTCTGTCAGCAGCAACACCCATCAAAAACTGCCTGGGGCCTACACTTCAAACCCACTCTGTATAAATGCTTAGTCTATGAGAGCGTTCATGTGAAGAGATGTTTGTGTGTGTTCATGTGCATGAGAGAATCCCCACATAGGGAAAAGGTCATAGAAAGATAAGGTTTAATACTGCTTTGCCATCAAGGAGCTTATCTACAGGATATGTCAACAGGATATTTTGACATTATTATCGGTGCTGTTGTTAAATAGCTGGTAACTTTAACAAAGGTTCAGGGTTAAAGCAGGGCAGAAGTCATTTCTGCTGTGTATGGGAGCTGCCGTGACTAATGTGTGATGAGTGGAGTTTAGATTCCACACACTCCATGGTGAAACACCTCACACCACATCCATTCACCGCAGCCTCAGGAGCCAAACTGCACCTGGATACTGTTAATGCTCCAAAAGCAGTTTTTGGCTGAATCTAACAAAAACACACCTGGGTCATATTTCATCCCAAAATGTTATTTTATTTTACATTTATTTTAATTTTCATATTATTGTTAGAATACAGAAAAATGCATGAATACTGCACTGACACTTCAGTTGCTTGAATCAATATATTTTTTTGTTGTTAATGTGTTAATTCATGTCCTTTCTCACAGCTCAATTAAAGTAAAAGCAAATCATCTAAAAAAAAGAGTGAACTCTGACAGAATTGTGACACATTGCAATGTGTATTTTATCATAAGATATTTGGCAACACCCATCCCTATTATTTCTAGAACCATTAAAGGGGGGGGTCTAATGCTATTTCACGCATTCTGAGTTATTTACACTGTTAAAGAGTTGGATTCTCATGCTAAACATGGCTAAAGTTTCAAAAAACAAGTTGTATGTATGACAGAGTATTTCTGTGCCAAATACACTCCTTCAGGGTTTGTAAACGTTTCGGAAAGTTTTTTTTATGAAAGTATGAATAAAGTATGGGCATGGACGTCATGAAGGACAGAATTCCTTGTATGGGCACTTCTCCCGGAAGGGCGTGCGCACACATCAACCAGAGCGAGAGCAAAAGCACTCCCATCAACATTCTTCATTCCGGTTATGGAAGTCGTCAGCAGTACTGTACAGGACTTGCTCGAGAAGAATGTCTTCAAATAAGTTTTTGGTTGTGAGGGAAAGAAGTAGTTTTCAGTCGCAAATGCGACTGAAATGGTCGCACTGTAGAGCCCTGTGAAGGATGAAATACTACTCTATTGGTACTCAAGATTGACATGAGATTGGCAGAAACTGTGTGTGTTATGTCCCCTTTAAGAAAATGGAGCCTTTCCATAGGAACATGGAGATGATTTTGCACTGTAACATTATTTTTATGAAAATTCATAAAAAACTCATTAGTTTCTCATTACTGAAATACTAGGCAGTGCAACAAATACTAACATATCTAAAAGTATAACTTAAAAGTAAAAATAAAAGTATAAATATTTTACAATGTATTATTATTATTAGTATTATTTATATGTATATGTATATATATATGTGTGTGTGTGTGTGTGTGTGGTCCAGAGCCGGCGCAGCACTGATGAGGGGGCGGCTGAGGTGACGAAAGGGGGCAATGACATAGCACAAAGTAAAACATATGTGGCCCATTCACGTATTTGTCAGACCGTGAAGAAACCTGCCCGCTACTACTACAACTATTAGAATACAGGGTTCACACAGATAGTGTTTTGGTCGCGAGACAGGTCAGTTGAAGGTTTTTTTTTTTTTTTTTTAAGTGCAAGGTCTAGAGACGTGTTTTATAGGGATGTAACGATTCACTCAACTCACGATTCGATTCGCGATTTTGATTTCACGATTCGGTTCGATTCACGATTTTTTTTTTACAAAATGAGATTTAAGACAAATTGT
>NW_015555808.1:706304-706623 GCF_001515605.1 Sinocyclocheilus anshuiensis | reverse complement strand
GGGGGCTGAAATAGCGAAAGGGGGCGATGACATAGCACAAAGTAAAAAAAAAAAAAACATGTGGCCCATTCACGTATTTGTCAGACCGTAAACAAACCTGCCCGCTACTACTACAACTATTAGAATACAGGGTTCACACAGATAGTGTTTTGGTCGCGAGACAGGTCAGTTGAAGGTTTTTTTTTTTTTTTTTTAAGTGCAAGGTCTAGAGACGTGTTTTAGAAGCTGAAGACGATTCACTCACCTCACGATTCGATTCGATTCACGATTTTGATTTCACGATTCGATTCACGATTTTTTTTTTTACAAAATGAGAATT
>NW_015555808.1:674734-705315 GCF_001515605.1 Sinocyclocheilus anshuiensis | reverse complement strand
AGAAATACCATCTAAACTTTTCTAAAGACAATAAGTTCCCCTCAGACATGCATTCATATAAACTCCTACACCTAAATTAGGGTGACCATATGTGCCATTTTCCCAGGACGCGTCCTGGGAAAATGGCACGTATGGTCAACCCTACCTAAATGAATCGCGATTTGTTTAGCATCTCAACCGATTTGAATAGTCACATATTTGAATCGATTTTCAACCGGCTCGCAGTTAATTGTTACATCCCTAGTGTTTTAGAAGCTGAATTTCTTTGAACTTGAGCGCCGTGTTTTAGAATGATGTATTATGCATGAGAATTATGCGCGAGAAGCTGCTATAAAGACCTGCGAAGAGAGCTCAGCATTCAAGACGTTGAGTAGCGCATTTACATTGAAATACAATGTTTTGAGTGAATGACCCTACTAAAAGCTACTTAGCAAATACAGATGGCAGAGTATTAATTAAAAATAAAATGCATAGCCACCAAATTCGAAAATCTGACATCCAGGAAATAAATATGTCCTAGGCAGCAGTTTTACCACAAATATAGACAAGTGATACCACCACAACCACCAGAAATACTTAATTGTGTCTGCTTTACAATGAAACAAAAGCTCATTGCAACCGATTCCCTGGCATAATACATTCATTGCGACCCATTTAACAGATGCATCATTTTAAGTTAGAACAACTTGAACAGCAACAAACAATAACAATACAGCAAAATAATTAACTAACTACGATCATCTAGCCCTCTATTAAACATTAAAAAATTATTTCATCATAGCTTACTCGGTAGTGCTGCATTCTTGCACCGCTTGTGCAGGAATTTGTGTCAGAGATGTAACAATTAAAATGCGACTTTGTGAAACGGACTGTCCTAAATTGTTGCTATAGTAGCTAGTGTTGTCAAAAGACCCGGTATTTCAGTACCAAGTCGGTACTAAAAAAAATGAAAAAGTTACGGTACCAGGTTTTCTTAAGTACCGGTGGTACCGAGTACCCGGTCAACCCGGTTCTTGAGGCGCGATCCGAAGCTATCCTCTTCCAGTGTTGCCAAGTCTGCGGTTTTCCCGCGGAATTGGGCTGCTTTAACACTGTTGCCGCGGGTTGTTTTTCATGTCCGCGGGTTGAAAAACGACCCCATTAACGTGAATTTTACCAGGGGAACCCCGCCAAAAGTACCGAGAACCGTGGATTTTCACTGGTATTGGTACCGAATACTGAAATTTTGGTACCGTGACAACACTAATAGTAGCATCATATTAATGCTAGAAAGCCTATGCATTTAGCAACTATATTTTTTAAATAAACTATTATATTTCATAATTAAAATCTATTTTCACACTCATCTTGGGTGAGGGGGCGACGCCCCCCCGTGGCGCCGGCCCTGGTGTGGTCCTAAGAATAGGTGTCACTTTCATATGAAACAACTGCTAAGGAACTAATGACTCAAATGTACTCTTAGTTTCTTGTGGCCTTCTCTAAGCTATATTAACATATAGACTTGCTCAGTGCTCCATCAACCTACAGTGGGTCAAAGGTCAAGACTGAGGGGATAAACATATGCACCAACACTGTCAGAAAAAAAATTTGCAAAAATTATACCTTTGGGGTAGAACAGCTTGTTACTGGGGCATAAATTTGTACCTTATCTACCCCAAAAAGATGCATATTAGTACTTTATAATAATAATAATAATAATATGTACCCTTAAGGTACTACATATGAAACTTTTAGGGATAAATAACATACAAATCATTCATTTGAGAGTACTACCCCAGTGACAAGCAGTCATATCCCTAAAGGTGCAATTTTTGCACATTTTGTCTGAAAGTGAATAAGGCTAAAGGAAATAATAGAGTTCAGTTTTATGTAGCTCAATAGGGGCTAAAAGCTACATGTTTTCTTTGTGACACAAAAGGAAAAGGAACAAATATGCATAGCAGCAGCTTATGAGAATGGAACTGATGGATTTAAGTCCAAGTCTTACCTCCGAACTGTGCGCAGCAGGGTAGATCGTGCCTCATTGTGAAACGTGATCACTATGGTAGTGGATGGCAGGTCGGGGTCATAGTGCAGTGTTGTACACCTGGGAGAGACAGGAGGGAGTCAAAATAATGAGACTCTGTGGTACTAATTAAGCATCAAGTTTAACGTGTGGCAAAACCTTTACTGATTTTACACCTACTTAATAATCAAACGTGTTGGAGGTCAAGTCATCCCTTAGCATATGGCGAACAACAGCAACTGCTGAAATGTGTAATGCGAGTGTTTTTGAGGTGCTTTAGTATCCAGTGAGCACTTAAGAATAGACAACATAAAACATGGGCCATGGTTAAGAGAGAGATGTTGCCTGTGTTAACAGCAGTGGTGTATAAAGTACCTGAAAGCCATACTCAAGTAAAAGTACAGATATCTTACCAGAAAATGACTTTGGTAGAAGTTGAAGTCACCGTTTAGAATATTACTTGAGTAAAAGTCTTAAAGTATGTGATATTTATTGTACTTAAGTACGATAAGTATTTTTATAAATCTTAAACGTACTTAAGTATTGAAAGTAAAAGTACAAGTAAATGCAAAATGGAAAAGAAGCAAATAAATAATATATATATAAAATGTCCATACACCGCATGAGTAGCAAGATTGTGTTCAGTTTTAACTCTTTCTTCCATTTTGCATTTTTGGGTAAGAATAAGAAGCACTTCATCTGGTACTTAGTGTCTTTCATTCCAACATAAGAAAACATTTCTGGAATCTGCATCTGAAATAGAATTTAGATGTATTTACACAGTTTAACGTAGGCCTATTTCAGAGGGGACATGGATTCATTTAACCTGCAGTCACAGATGAATAAATAATGTTTTGTTTTTAACATAAATCACCTGAAAACATAAATAACATGAATCACTGAATCATTTATTCAACCAATTCGTTCAAAAAGCTGATTCATTCAATAAGTAAACACCGTCCTTTGCTCAGAGACGCAAAACAATGCTATGATCTTTGTTTTGAACTATATTCGTTAATATCTGCAGAAAAACGGTACTCTTTGTGTGATATAGATTAACTATATTAAATTATATAAATATAAAAAGCATACAGAAGCATTTTTGTAGTCTACAATTTAGAATGCCTGGAATTTGAAGGTTAAATAGACTAATAAACGTGCGTGCACTCTGTGTGTGATTTGGTGATATAGCTTACTTGATAATGTCCGATCGCACATCATTACAACAACACTTTCCATATTATCGCAGACGATGCTGTATCGCACACCCCAGACTCGACTTGAGTGGAAACATGCGCACTTGTTTGCACATGAGCATGAGTCTAACTTGCAAGCGCCAGACCACTGATTCGTCAAACCTGCTTTCCTGCAGTCCGTGTTCTTCTGACTATTTTGTAGTAAATAACGAATATGCTTCGAGGAAATGTATCGGAGTAAAAGTATACATTTTAATTAGGAAATGTAGTCGAGTAAAAGTAAAAGTTGGCTGAAATATAAAAACTCAAGTAAAGTACAGATACTCCCAAAATATACTTAAGTACTGTAACGAAGTATTATTACTTCGTTACATTACACCACTGGTTAACAGGCAAACAACACCCCGTTGTGTGGAGGAAAAGGGAACATGTGGTTAGAATGGAAAGGACAGCAGGCAGAACCCAGAGGAGAGCATAAATAATTGAGGATCTGATTAAAAATAAAAAGCATTTTCGCTTCACCCCAACAGCAGAAGAAGTGGGCCAGTAAAAAGCACTTTGTTTTGAGGATGAACATTCTGACTTGCGGTAAACACCAAACATTACCCTGCAGTGCTCCACCTCAGAAAGACCAGAGACTCAAGGTTTTGGTTGTAAAAAGTGTCCGTGGACAAGAATAAACTAAAGATCAAAATGACTCAGTGTTATGTGATAAAGTATACATAGTCTTCCCGACTTGAAACATAAACCTATTGTGTAACGACTACTGGAAAGCAGTTATGGGAATAACAGGTTACCCACCGAGCCATTTGGCCTTGGTGTATGAAAGTAAAAACAGACAGAGGACAGCCTTTGAAAGGAGATTGTGTTCTAGATTCAGACAGGATGGGGGGCTCCCAATCCATACACACATCTTTTCTTCAACAGTCTTCATTTTCACAGATGGAGAGAAATACATCTGACCTTTAAGATGGGGTGCAAGATGATCTCTAGATACAGGCCTATTTTAGACATTGTTGTTAAAATTGTCATTCCAGTTATAACATTTTTTATGAAAGACATTGTTATGATGTAATGTTGTCTAAACGTTTAAATATTTGTGCCATTTAAAAATAAATTTGTACTATTTGTAAATAGCTCAAATATTCTGTTTTCATACTGTAGCTTTATATTTTAATGTTTGTGTTTTAATTACGTCACTTAAAATGCTTCATGTGACAAGTAGTTCATCCACCCATAAAAAAGTTCACAATCTATCTAAACACTAAATGTATAATAAAGTATGCTCTGCTAATGCAGTTAGGGTTGGGCGATGTCTATTCTCATTTTCCACTAGATATTTTCGTCTTCATCTCATCAGCAATTTTCGATTCTGGCACACTCTGCAGCAGCTGACCACTAAAGGCCCGGGTATACTTCACTTTCTTTTTTCCGTTCCGTCTCGCACACAGCCGCGTCCGCACAGCTTTCAAAGTATACTCAACCGCGAGCTCGACACATGCGCAGTATCACCTACTTGACTCGCTCTGTCTCAACATTCACCTCGCGCCTGCGCTGTTCTACACGGACCGTCCGTGCAGGGGGATGGGGGGGGTAATCGTGATATCTGTCAGCCATCGGGGATGGACGATGGCATATAGTCTATCGGCCCAACTCTAGATGCAGTAAACATTTATTTTCCATCAGTTTTCATTTTAAAAAAGTTCTGATTAATCTTGGAGCTATTGTTTTGGTTCACGACTAAAAACTCTTTATATAAGATTTATTTAAAATCCTTTTTTTTTTTTTTTTATGTGAAAAATATTTCCAGAACCAATGGCTCTTGAAAAAAGTGTAAGGTCTTTGTTGTGCTCTATTGTTATGGCTTGCTATGACATTAAACATAATCATTCATTATCTTTACACAAACAAGCACATACATCTGTGAACGTCACTAAACTACATTTTTCATTACTACACCAAAAAATGTAGGTGGTCTTGTGTAAACCCACTATTCAAACCTTCTTAAATTAGTTATATTAGTAGCAGCATACTTGCATCATAATCACCTAAGTGAATGTATATTTAATTCTGGGCTCAATATGGCTTGCTTAATTAAAGGGGTCATATGACGTTGCTAAAAAAGAACATTATTTTGTGTATTTGGTGTAATGAAATGCGTTTATGCGGTTTAAGGTTCAAAAAACATTATTTTCCACATACTGTACATTATTGTTTCTCCTCTATGCCCCACCTTTCTGTAATGCATCGATATTTACAAAACTCATTTTGAAAAGCGAGGTGTGCTCTGATTGGCCAGCTATCTAGCCTGAGGTCAGCATGCGCGCCGAAGGGGAAACGGGAACTGAATTCACCGAAACACCAGCATTGTAGGCTACTCTCCCAGGAAACAGTCTTCGTCCTCCGTAAAATGTGTTGCACACATCTGAATATTTGGTTTGAACTGTTCTGGAACAGTGTTGTAAATACAACTTAACCACTGATTTCTAGTTGTGTCCTCTTTTGGAGGACTCGCTTCTTTCAACGAAACACACAGTTTCGCTTTTTACAACGAAACACACAGCGTCTCCACGATATGGCGGCGGCAACAATACTACAGCGAGAATAAAAGTTACGCCTTCTTTCTTTGCGTGACGTAGACATGTGGGGGCGTGTTTAAACAAGGCGTTTTAGGAGGGCGTGGACGAGTCTTAACTTTTATAAAGAATATCTCTTTTTTGAGACTTTAGTCTTTGCAACTTTAGGGATCTTATCTATTCACGAACAGCTTGTAACACTCCAAAGAGAAAGGGAAACTTGAAATCGCATCATATGATCCCTTTAATGGCTCTGTTCCAACCTGGTGAGCTGCCTTGCTGTCTGCTGCCCACACAGGCAGTCTCACAAATAGTGTTTCTCACACAAACCACATAGAGGAGACTGGGCGCAAAACTTCTTTCAAAAAAGTTTACACTTAACATACAACTAAGCTCACAATCAAACTCTAATAAAAATAACATACAAAACATATGCAAATATTGGGGCAAAACGGTAAATTAGTTATCTAAGTTATGCTGCATAGCTTTTGGAAGTCTTCGCATCAAGGGCATTGTGAATTATGTTTTGTAATGCTGCCTAGGTAATTCACTTGGTTTTGAAACAGAGCCAATTTGTCTGGAAAGCCTGCTATTGAAAAAGTGAAAACTGACTGAAATTGACTGTTTACTGCATTAGCAAAGTGTAATTTAGACCTTTTCCATCTTGTTTTTTCACTCTAATGTGATCATTTAAATATTGAGTCAAACTGTGAAATACCGTGATATAGATTTCACCAATCATTAGACAAGCCAGAGCCTTTAAAATGGTTTAATCAGAGAATGAGCGCTCGGTTGGAAGAACACACATAATGTAAAGTGCAGATGTATTTATGCTTGATGACAAAACTTCTGGGGGGGTTAAACAGTCATGAAAAATTTGCTTTGGAATCAAGTACATGTATATCTCTGCTTTTGCTTATTCATGAATACAGTTAGATCAGCCTTAAACACACTTTATGAGCTAAGGGCTGTGTTCACAGCTTTATATGCTGTTTGAAGCCTCTACTGGAGGCAGCCTGGGAGCAAGATCTATCGCTCAATGCAGCTATAGCCCAAGGTCTTTTGAGATAGGGGGATGCTTAAAACAGCAAAACACAGAACATCATTAGAGTTTCTGTCAGAATACAACATCTAGGAGAGGGGAAGCATATTGTTGTGTACTTGATATTTCGCCAAAATGATGGATGCGTCCCTGAGAAAATTGGGAACTGGGAATGTCGTCTTAGCATTTCTCATTATGATGTATCCAGCTCACTTTCCTTGAGATTGCTACTGCTGGACAAAAATCACAACATACGGCCTCACCAATGTAAATACTGCATATGACAAATAGGAAAAAGGCAGTAAAAGTTCATTAAATAAGCTGCTCTAGTGAGTAATTGCTTTGCATGCTTTGCATTTGTTTTATTGTTTATTATACACAGAACAATGATAGGACCCAACAGGGAAATTTATCTCAAAAATATGCATTCATGTCTCAGATTCTCTGCGGAGATGCGAACGTCCTTCAGGTGCTGCTTTTGTTATACACACAATAGGATGTCTAAGAGCTCTAGGGAACTGAGTGACACTGCTTCAACCTTGGCGAGCCTGAAAGGCCCAGGAGACAGCATGCCTTTCGTTAAGCTTGAGCTATGATGAGAATTAAACGCACTCACATACAGTACATGGCCAAAAATATCCAAAAAAAAGCATTTTTGTCAATTTATTGATAAGGCACTGGAGACCTAACAGAAGGGAAAACTGGAAATATCATTGTTCCTCGAGTTGATAATGAGCATGAGCATCTGTTTTAAAGGGCCTGTGCTTGATTTGGAAGGATGCTGGTGTGAGTACACTGTCTAATTGGCTACTACTGATGATCTGAGGCACTTCCTCTCGGGAAAGCCGCAAGCACATGCCCATCATCACTCAGCAAATCAAACAAAAGAATTTCAGTGTCTTGTCCTGTGAGTAAATTTTCAGTGACTGTCAGGCCCTGTAATGGATATTTACACCTGAATAAATGACATCCATTTACTTTTTCATAACAGTCTCCTTGAAATGTTAAAAATGTCCATGGGTGCTCAGCATAATGGCTTCATATCATTGCAGATATCTATTGATTGTAGTTGCGAACACTGTATTGATTTACAAATTCACCGTTTCACCATTGCCGTGTTGGCTATTTGAATGTCATTATACAGCAGCCATCACTCACTGAATTACAGTAACATTTCACTCATAAATGGCTGTAAAAGGGGCCAGTCCCCGACTACATTCATTAAGAAATGAAGGTAGATTTACAACAATAAATGTCTGCCAAATGTGGATATCTCAGAAAGCATAAAATGATCTCAGACCAAATATGAAGTTTAAATGGGTCTTATTATTCAGTTTTTGCGCTGGGATGCACTTATAGTGTTAGAATGCAACTGGATTTACTCGCATGAAACATAAATGCATGAAACATAAATTAAATTGTGATAGGTTTACAAAATGTAGTCAGTCACATTCAAATGTTTTCATCTCACTCAATTACTCACTCATGAATACAGTCACTTGTTTTGTTCCTGAACGAATCAGTGTTTGAACAAATCAACAGAATGAATGATTCAATGACTCACTCATAAAAAGCAGAAAGAGTCACTGAAAAGTCACCACCACTAAGTTCCAGTGCTTTTGGGATATTATATCAGCTATAATGTTGTATAAAACGTAACAATTTAAATCAGGAAATTCAGAAAACATCCTACTTTCTGGAAGAAGGTGCCAAGTAAACTGTAAAAACGTAAGTGCACTTTACAGAATCTTCACATTCAGTGAAATTCATCAAGTTAGACTGTAATGTTTTAATCTTAAATCTACAGACAATCTTTACTATATGGTTATATTCCACCCCCTCCTCGGTGTTTCATCACGGTGACTCTGAAGCCTCTTTTTGAATTGAATAAATGGCAGCTTTAATGAACAACATTTGCAAAGCTCCTGGCGCCTGATCTTATCAGTTATTAGCCCTTGAGGAATGGAAGTCCTTCTGAATTGAGGTTCATGCTCATTTCCTCTGGTGGTTGTTCTTTTCTCTGCAGCAAAATGAGGTTCAGGCAGCAGGCTAAGTGAAAGGACCAGGGTCTTGCCACAGATGGCTGTCAAAGTCTCATTCTGCATTTGATTGAATCCTCTGCCAGTTCAGCCTTAGATGTAGCATTTTTTTGCCTTCTTCACATTGATAGGTCTAAGCTTACCTGAAGGAATGTGTAAACTGAGTGCAAATGTTCACTGCAGATGCATAACCCATGTTAGGTTGCTTAATATACTCTAATCAGATCATGCAGTATGAGAAAATGCAACAAGATCCAAGAAGCTTGTTAAACAAGAACATATAAATCTGGCAAGGTTATATTTATTGACCAAATATAGTCAACACAAACAAATACCTTGGATCTATACTGACAACCAAAGCCACAATGAAACAGTGGCTCCTGCTGGAACGGTAGAATTATCCTTTGTTTGTTCAATTTCAACTTAAGTTAATTAAGAGGTAAAGTTGGCACTTTGATTGCATTTCCCTGGAAATTTCAATATTGCTACTGGTCAACAACAGCATGAACAATGAGTGTGGTGTTCCTACAGTAATTACAAAGGCATTTGATTCATGTAAGAGGATGGAAGAAACGAGGGCTACATAGAAAACAGACAACACATAGAAAGAGAGAGAGAGAAGGAGAGTATAGCATTAGAGCACTGGGCCTGCATAATGAGCCACTCCTCACCTTTTATCGGAGATTCTCTCTACTGTCTCCAAGCTCCTGCATGAATTATTTTATAGAGAATAATACTGCACTGCTATAGAGGCCCCAAAAGCTCTCTAGATGATTTCTCATAAACCTGACACATACCTGCATATTTTTGGAGACTGTGCAACCGAGAATAACCCATGGTTAGGTTTTAATTGACAAGACACATTCATCAATAATTTTCTCTGTTGACAAAAGAGTGGGTCTGTGGGCCTACATTGTAAAATACATCTGCAATTCTCAGAAAAGTCTGCATGTGATGTTTACTAAACACCAGTAAGGTTATTTTAGTTACTGTTGTTACAAGACGTAAGTTAACTGTAAAATATAATAAGCCTAGTCTACTAATATGTATATTGTTTTTATATTTTTATTGTATTTTATTTTTAATCTAATAAAAAAGTGATTAAAACTAAGGACTTGCATTTATTTTTAAGAAAGTGCAATAAATTAAGGATGTAACGATGCACTGCGAGCCGGTTGCAAATCGATACAAACATGTGATGATACAAAGATGTTAAATGAATTGCGATACAGTTGGGAGAAGGAGTTTATATGAATGTTTCTCTGAGGGGAACTGACTGTCTTTAGAAAAGTTTAGATGATATTTTCTTTTCATCTTGACTCTGTGTAATGCATATTAAAGCAGTGTTCATAAGCACAGCGCTGCTTTGTAACCAAGGAAAGACTGTATTGCTGCTGTTCCATAAGCGCCACCTGCTGTCAGAGAGTGAAATTGCGTTCTCATTCAGTCTGTCAGCTGTTTTTGTCTCGTTCAGATGTTTTATGTAGCATATTATGTAGCATAAAAGTCAGACCATTCCGTTTTTGCTTCAAATTTCAAAATTATACAATCTAATTTAGATTTAAAAACTGCTAATGCGGCATGTATGCAGCATCTTTATTTGGATCATGATTAAAATACAGTGGTTGCCTCTAACTGAATGGAAAGAGCACAGGCAAAGCCTGGTTTGTTTATATGAAGAGATTTTATTTGTGTTATTTATTTATTTGACTTGATTAGCCGTCGTACCTACAATGTTTGTGCACTGTGTAAACAAAACAACGCAGTATACGCGCGAGAGATCACTTCCGGCGCTTGCATCAACTACACCAGAGCGCGTACACACCTCAACATCAAATTTTCATTTTTGGGTGAACTATCCCTTTAACAAAGAAATGCTCAGCATTTTGTCCAAGCAATAATAAAAGGACATCTTTTAACTTATCATTTGTCTTAAATCTGATTTTTTATTTTTTTTTAAATAATAATAAAAAAAATATATATATAATCATGAAAAAATTGTATCATGAAATCAGTATTGCATCGTGAGTTGAGTGAATCGTTACATCCCTACAAAAAATGTCTGCAGATTTCATCTGGGCCTAACCTAGTTACTTGAACAATAAATAATACTGAGTTTTCTGAACTCAGACTATGATGTTGAGAACGTTATGATCAATGTTCTTGTTTATTCATGGAATGCAAATAAAGATTTATCAGTTGTGAATACACAAGACTTTGATCCTGTTTATACCTGGATTTAACATCTGATCACATGTGGACAGTGGTCACATGAGGTGCAAACATGAGAAAATCTGTCACAGCTGATCACATGCGATCTGATTAACCGAGATGGATGTTAATATCAGGTGTAAACATGGTAAACATGAAAAGAATCCAGAAATAGCTGCAAAATGAAATGTGGCACTCTGACTGAAGAAAGTGACATGCACTAATGAGTCATTGACCTCCCACAGTGCTGCAGAGTGAAAATGTACTGTGGCCAGGAGTGGTCTCATTTCATGAGCTGCAAATGCCACAAGGTCATGTTGCCACAGAGCTCTGCCAAATATCACAGACAGCGTTCATAAAGAAGCTCAATTACCAATGCAAATTAAATCATGTTAACAATCAAATAATTGTTATCTGCGGAATTTCTGAAACAACAATGATCCACCTCTTTTTAGTTTATATTATACATTTGCTGGCCATTGCATATGGCAGTGAGTGAGGAAAAATGTGGTTGTGGCCAAGTTTTGTCTGTGCAATTGCTGAATTAGAACTAAAGGCTGATAGTACAGCAGAACAATCTCAAAATGATTGATTAATTCTACCAAAATCTGAGTTTGGGGTCAGTAAGATTTTATAATATATAAAATAATAAGAAATTAATACTTTTATTTAGCATGGATGCATAAAATTGATCTAAAGTGATAGCAAAAATATTTATGTTATGATTTCTATGAATATTATTCTATCAGCACAACTGTTTTCAGCATTGATAATAAGAAGAAATATTTCTCTTGAGCACCACATCAGCATATTAGAACGATTTCTGAAGGATCATGTGACACTGAAGAGTGGAGTAATGACTGCTGAAAATTCAGGTTTGCCATCACAGGAATCATTTTTATTTTAACATATATTAACATAGAAAAATTTTTATTTTTGAATTGTAATAATATTTTAAAATATAACTGTTTTAATACATTTTTGATCAAATGAATGCAGCCTCCAAGAGCATAAGAAACTTCTATCAAAATCACTTTAAAAATCTTACCAAACCCAAACTTTTGAATAGTAGTGTAAATGCTTCATAATCTAGTACAGCATATCGACCTTAGAGAACCCGAGAAGCACTCATAAAAATGTTGCTCATGAAATTTAAATCCTTTCTCTTTTTTTTATCTCAGTACACCTTTCATCAGTTTCTAAAAGTTTTCAAGAACTCACAGATGCACCTTCATTCATTTAATATGAACCGTGTGGATATTATATATATATAACACACACACACACACACACACACACACACACACACACACACACACACAGGGCTTACCTGTAATGTCGGGTGTCTCTAAGCGCTCTGTTGCTGGGGATTCTCTCGCTCTCTCTTTGATTGAAGGCATACAGACTGTAGGGGTCCTGGCCTGGCTTCCATCTGTGAGCATTGAGGTAGCGTTTCTCTTCAAACTCTTCCAGCAGGTCATCCCACTCAGCATCTGAGATCTACAACATAATGAAAACACAGGAATCAGACTTATTGAAATTATTTAGCCTATCCAGTTTTCACTGTCTGTCTTGTACTGTTTGTCTTGTTCCACAAAAACACTGGAAGTCAAAGATGCTTTAGGCTACATAAGTAATTTCTATAGGTCTGAACAAATCCTAGCATCTTTCAAAATAAATAGTTTCAAATCCAGTAATAATAATAATAATAATAATAATAATAATAATCCACTGTAAAACACAAGACTCTGATATGAGCATGTTCACTTGGTGGAAAGACATGTTCAGTAAACTATTTAAAAGAGTGGGAAAAAGTAAACAAAGTTGCTATAGGCAATATTCTCAGTTATCATAAGAAAGTCATTAATATTTCAGTGTTCTGCAGCACCATCACACCAAACCCCTCGAAATATGAGGCACACAGCAAGCTGTAGTCACGAATATTGAGGGTTGAACACACTACGTCTTGAAATCCATAAGGCCATATCAATCATAATTTAATAAACCTCCACATTCTGCACCGACAGCAGCTTGAGAGTTTCCATGTTTTCCCACTTATTATTTCCTTGAGCTTTTCTGCTGATGTTAGACCATTAAGGGGGCGGGAGGCTGTTGGTTATGGTTGGGGGTGGTGATTACCCATGCCAGCAGGTTGCTAGTTTCTCCCCAGACGCCTGTATGAATGCTGACTGATGATGATGCCTCCTTCTCTCCTGCGTTCCCAAATGCAGCTACTGCCCTCCATGGAAATAACTGCCACTAGCATTCGTATTTGTGTAGAGATTCTGCTTAAAACAATAGCGAGGGTTGTTACAATGAAAATACACATAATAAATCAATAACCCATGTTTATGCAGGTGCAGTTTCAGAGGTATTGCTAATTAGGACTAAGGGGATACAGAGAATAAGATGACCTTTTTTTGTTTTGTTTTGTTTTACAAAAAACCCAGAATTTTTCAAAATATGAGCTTTATTGAAGGTCATGCACAGACATGTAAAGAATAAATCAAGTATGATCAGAAAAAGTAATCTGTAATTTAAAAAAGTACCCGAAAAGTACCTCGAAATATAAAAATACCCAAATGTCATCAAGCACAAACCACCTCTTAAAGGCCAATTCAAACTGCGGCAACAGACACAGACCAAAGGCGACAGCCAACCAATTACGGTGTCATTTCTCAGACATTCCAAAACCTGACAAACGCTGATTCAACATGTTCATTCGGTGAATACAAGTGCTAACTAATGCCAACAACACACTGATCTGACAAAATCTGACGAACGCGTCTTGTTGCCATTTGTCTTCATCTGTCGGTGCAGTGTGAATTTGGCCTAAAAAGTTCCTAGTTGGAATAATTTCAAGAAACTTCGTACTCTCTTTTTTGCAATAAAACAACAGCATTAATATTGAGCTATTAAATTGTACTTCTGGAGTGAGTGGACTTCAGGGCATTGTAAACACAATGAGTTAAGAATTCACCAGTGAGCTCACAAGCCTTTTCACAGTATTGTGTGTATGGTTGGGATGTCATGGCCTGCTGCTTTACAACAGCCACAACAGCATCTTTACAGCCAGTAACAGAGGTGGGTAATTGCACATGTCTGTTTCTTTAGACTGCTTAGCAAGATAATGGCTGGGCTTTCAATTCCACTCGCCATTTCAGTTTCCAAGTCATATTAGTATCAGATAATATTGGTGGTATCTGTCTGTCTAAAAGCCAGGCTGATATTGAAATGCAGATGCACACATTCTCATAATACAAACAATATGTAAATGTTCTCATTAGGGATATGCAAAACTACATATTTTCAAAATCACATTTGAATAATTAGGGACCCCAATCAAACAAGTCTCTCATGGAGTGTTCATACAGGAGTCGATTTTGGACACAACTGGACAGAGTGCAATAGAATGGAACAGAACAGAGACATGGTTTTTAAAAGCTAAACAATTTTTTTAGTTGACTTGCTGGTTTAGAAAGGCAAAGCTCACTGTGAGGCAATAAAGAACTCAGTGAGCAACAGCAAAAGACGTCTGTCTGCATGTATACATAGCCCAATAGGTAAAAAATACAGACTCGATCCAAGAACGCACAGCTCTTCAACTGGGTTGCTAGCAGATATTTAATGTATAGGCTAAATATCTCTAACCTTTATTGCACAAAACTCCCATAGTTCTCACAAAAACGGAGACATTGTTATTATAATAGGTATTTTTATAAGTGTAATCTTTTACAGCAGACGATTTTAAGTTCCATCCCCTGTGCATTAAAAAGTGGATGAATTTACAGATGAACAGTACACTTAAACCCTTTAAAGCATATATAAATTCATCCCCTTAAAAGTATTGCTGCAAATAAATAAGTAATTAAATAAACCCACTACACACCCTCAGCAATGGCCTTATCAACCATCCCTAAGGCTGGAATACAAAACACAACTTTTAAAATCTGAAAACACTAAGTATCATACACTTGGCGACTTTGTAAATGTAACAGAGAAAAGCTGGGCATTGTACACTAAAAGACACTAAACGATCACACACTACCAGACTTTCAAGTCATTCAGAACACAACAAACACATGCATTGCTAAGTGACAAATAAAAACCATTAACTGCAACAGAATATGCCAATTTTCATAATGTATAGTAGGCAAAGTAAGTTTCAAACCAAACATAGTACCTACTAGACCTTATGCAATTTCAGACGCAACTAGTGTGTTCTAAAATCGGCTAAAATATTAAATATGTTTGATATCCTCCGACAGGATGGATTCATAATCTGAAGATAAAAAATATAGTCTGTGCCCATTATACACTACACAATTTTCTGTGAAATGTATTAAACTGGACTGCCCAAAATCTGCAGACTGACTTTCGGCAATCAGCATTGACTCACCCAGACTGCAAATCAGGGCAAAAAAAAAGTTGTGTAGTATATTATGCCTAGTATATTAGTCCAGTATTTAATTCTTATTACTCACAACACGACAGGCACTTCATCCATTCTGAGTTTGTCTAAAACAGCCTAGCAACTTTAAAGCGACATGTCAAGCCTACAGGCTGAGCTAATGTTGAAATGACAAAAGGTGAGAGCGCTAGTAAAAATGTAACATCATTGTTACTCTCGACATTTTGGATTAGGGCACAGTGAGTCACTGCAAAATTACCTCTTTTAATGATTAAGAATACTCAGTAATAGAAACAGAATTTAATTAACACATGAAAACAAAGATGACAGGTTCTGAATCAATGTGACAAATTTCCTATCTGCTTAACAATTTTAATCACCTTCAAAAGACAGCGTTTGCATAAACACCCCCACACTCCCCGCTGAAATCATTAGCTCCTTGATGCTCCACAGTCACTGATCAGGGCATCTGAGCTGTGCCACGATTGGGGCTCAGTGTTCCCCCGGCTCCCACAGAGCTCAGCCTTCTAATGAGAGGAGTAGGACAGACTGAGGAAGTGGTAATTGGATCCTCCCTGTCCTGTCGTCTGTACTCTGTATGTGTGGTTATGTGGGTCCTTTTTATAGAGCGTTCTATTCCACCAAAGCCTCTGCCCTCTTGCAATGCACTAAACCACACATCTGAACTTCTTTTGAAATCCTGCTGCTTTTTTAAAGGCCTCAGCACACTCTCAGCAGGTACAGAATCCATGCATGACTGTAAAATTGGTCTGTGGTATTGCATTAAAATTATTCATTCCAATGTTCTGTCAGAATTCATGTGCAGGCAAATGATGAATCCATCAAACTCCATCTGTCCGGTCCAGTCTAACACCTCAACGCCAATGACACGAAGCCACTGTGAATATACCCCACAACAACACTGTCTGCTTGTGTAATCTGTATTGTGGGACAAATCTGCCATGAATCATGGTAATAGCAGATGTCATGGGTGATATCTCAGTCCTCCCTTACCATTATAAAGATAATGCATCACTCTGCTGATGGGGGAGTATCTTCCCATCGAATCTGAGTGAGATGTCACCACCATTTGATGAATGGTTTGAACACACTGGCCACCGTGACACACACCGCATTCACCTCAACAGCCGTTGCACCAACCCTGTATTTCACATTCCTCCTCACCAATAACAGCTATTGCAGGTTCGGCCTTCCCTGTCAGGGTTATTACAGAAAATAGATATTGAAGCAAACAGCAAATGGAAACATGATGCTCAACACAGAATACTAAAGTAGACATTTCTCTACCAGTGCTTAGTTGTATTTAAAGGGGGAGTGTCTGCAAAATCTATCACCTGGCGGTTTTCAAGGCCACATTAACTGTTTAACTTATTTTTAGTTTTACATACACAAGGATGTACAGAAAAACTGAGAATAAAAAAGTCAAATCCATCAATGCTCAAGCATTCACCAGCTAAGAATTCTTTCTGCATTTTTTTTAGATAAATCTGATCATTATACCATAAAAAGTCCATCATTGTCTCTGTACAGATGTAAGGAGCATGTGCAAACTGTTTTCATATTTCTGTTCCTGTAGAGTGTTGCTCAGTGTTGAGATATATTACACCATGCATCATGTTTCATACCCCATTACCCTCAGTGATACTTTATTGTCATATACCAGCCGCTGTTTGTATGAAAAACTGACTTACAAGATGTACAAGACTTTGCTGCAGATTTACGCATCCTATACAGCAATAATACAGCCACTAGATCTATTTATTAATGCAACACATATGTGCATCACCTCGCTTTATACTGTTTGTGAATATCCTTGACCTTCAGTTTACATTACTTTCTATCTTAGTCATGATAGCTATTGAACAAAACAGTGGAATTATTTATTGATTGGTGCCTCCTGGTAAAATCCAGCACATCTTCAGAACTAGAGAACTATACATTCCTTCATTCACTATTTAATCTCACACATACCAAACTATTTTATATAGTATATTTCATATAATGTATAAGAGAAAAATATATGACAGTTCAATCATCTCGAGTTTGCATATTTATACACCCTTTAAGCATCAGTTTTGTCCCAGATGTTTCTCCTTAAATGTCTTTAAGATTAATAAAATAAACACAAATGAGACAGCTAAGAATATAGAGATATAAAATAAACGTGGATAAAGGATAATACAGCACACATAATTTGATTTTTGAAGCAATTTGATTTTTGAGTTCATGCTGAAATCTCAGACTCTGGTATCTTGGCAAACAGACTTCTGAAACTCCAGACCAGATGAACCACATGAGAGATTAATACTTCTCAAGAGAAAATAGAAGACTTTCTGTTAAGAAATAAACCTTAATAAAACTCATTGCTGTCTATGAGAAACAACTCAGAGAGATCTCATTTGTGATTTGTCTTTCCTGTGGGGAGTCAAAAAGGGGTTTAATTTACGCCTACAGTCTTATGTACACTTCCACAACTCTTACCCTGCGTATGCAAATCTTTTTGACGTCATTCTACCTTCATACTGAACACTTGTTTCTAAAGCAAATGTCAGGGATACAAATGTTCCAGGTTCGTTTATAGCGTTAATTACGACCATTTTCATATAGCCTATTTAAATATTTACTTTTAATCTAGATTGAATATCTCCTCCCTCGTGTACGCACTTATGTATTAAAGCTATTTCAGTGCGTCCATCATACTGACTGATAGGAATTCATGTTTGAATAGGAAAAGAGACCAAATTGGCTATTACACAAATATATTTTTCAACAAATAAAATGTGAAAAGGTTATCGCAAAGCATATTATTTCGTCTCCCGAGGGAAAAGTAAGCTAAATTTCTCCTCCTGGTTCAGAATAAGTTCAAAAATTCATCTCACTAAACTGACCTGTTTTACACACCCGACAAGATAATTTTTTTTTTTTTTTTTAAATATATAATGGACAATTTTGCCCTTTATTATTGGATCAGGTACGCTATAGTAAAAGTGGTGCACCTTCACAAATATTTTCTCACCGAAGACGAAAAATAAAGAATTAAAGAGTTACTGACAGGTTTTAAAAAGCAATAAACCACAAAAATCAAGCCATTTCGTCCATGAGGTTTGTTATTTCTAACGTATCATGATGTAGGCTATCACTCACCTCTTTAACTTGCGGTTGCTCGTTTCTTTGGTCAGGTAGTATTTTCCGGCTATTCAGCAATATGAAATAGAGTAAAGCGGCTATCCAAAACAACGCTGCGAGAACTAATGTCAGCTTTCGAGAAAGCCTCTTCATTTTCAAACGGCCGTTAACGACTCATTTCAGTTTGAAAACCAATCGCGCGCTTCTCTCTCAGCGACCGAAAGCGAATTGTGTCCGCGCGCTGCGCTCGCGCACTTGCCCCTATAGTGCCTAATATCCAGAAATGAGGTTGTTGCTCTCGTGCGCAGCGCGCTGACTTGCTAAGACTGTGAGTGACGATGGACGCTGTCCAGCGCAATTAAAATCATCCCGTGTACCCACCGAGGTACCGACAAAATGTGAATGCGTTTAGCACCACCTACCGCGGAACAGCGCTTTTTTTACGGACCTGCCTGTTCTTGATGCGCTTCTAACACAGTAGACTCGCTCTGAATTTCTCTCCGTTATTTGTGAAATGGGCTCACAATAAGCAGGGCTCCCACTGCATTGAAAAACCTGGAAATATCAGAGGATTTTATAAGCAGCGATTTGTAGTACTGCAAAGCCATGGAAATTAATAAATACTTAAATGTAAAGTTATGAAAACGTCTATGATTAATAGAATTAAAGTTATTGTAACCTAATTATTGCAGTGTACAAAATGTTCATTGTGCGTGCAATCTCTATGAAAAAAATAATTTTAAAAATCCTGATCTTGTAATCACCATTGACTAAAAAACTAATAGAAATTCATTTCCACTTTGACATGAAATCAGATTGGAACCAATTATTTCGGATAACTCTGTGTTACATTTCTTGTAACTCAATATCAGAGCCAGTATACAGACGTGCAGTCTGAGGCTGAGACTAAAGTTGATCCATCACCATTTCATCCTTGAAACAGGGCACTTAACCTCAGGAGGACTTTCTTTAAAAAGTGCACTGCACGACAGTGAGGACAAAAGTGACAGCTAAATGACAAATCATTAATTAAACTTTGCTCAAGGACACCAGAACCGTAAATCAATTCATTTATTTATAACAGCTATATTTAATTATTAAGTAATTTCTCACAATATGATCGGCACACTAAGTTACACTCTTAAGCTGCTTTTCCACTATCGGGCCGAACGGTTCTCTTTGCTTAAGCGTACCATTCCGTGCCGATCCGGGCCAGTCAGCACGGATACGGTTTCATTTTCCACTGTGGTGCTCATAACGGAGCTCTTTGGAATGTAATACAAATGCGTAGTCGTTGCCTTGGTAACGCAATTGTAATGCAAACAGCGATATGGACGATGACCAGGTATTTCTGTTTTTGGGACTCCTTTTTTATACGATATTTACCTCGTTAAATAACAGAAAAAAGGACACAACTCTTGACGCGAAAAATAAAATAAACAGAAGGCGACGACGGGTAGCCTATAATATCAATAAGCGCAAATGTTTCCTCCACAGACCAAACTGTCTCAGAAAAAATAATAATTCTTTTTTTATATTGAACGTAGCGTAGGCCTAGCTGTTTACTTGGCTGTTTGATCAAATAGCGCGCTTTCGCTCAGCCAGCTATGGAGAAACTGGTAGCCAGGCAACAGAGTGGCGACGTCACGCACACGCACTCTACCAGCACGGCTCAGCACGGTTGTTTAAAGCGCTTTTCCACTATCGGGCCGAACGGTTCTAAGAACTGTCAGGTACGGTTCCAGTTGTATTTCCACCTGAGCCTGGTACGGCGCGGCCAAGCGGAAACCTCCCACTCTCTCTCGTGAAGCCAACAAGGAAGTGACTTAAACTGTAATTCGTCAACTGGCCGCTAGAGGCTGGCTGCAAAAGGGAGTCAATCCCATAGACTCCCCATGTTAAAATGCCCAACTTTACAGCAGAAAAAAAAAACGTTTACAGCCTGGTTCAAAAAATTATTTTGGTCTATATAGCTAATTTTGCCCTTCATGACAACTGTGAGGGGGGTGAAGTTTTTTTAAACTCACCCGTTTAAATTATATTAAGCCTTAAAGTTCTGCATAATTAAGGGCGTGGCCACTTGAGTGACAGGTGGATTGCCGCTGCTGTCACCACCATCGAGCTAGGTGGGCGTGGTTTCAACAACCAGGTCCCGCCTCTTTGCCCATCTTCGATTATCCGGGATTGACGCGCAGTGACGCACTGCCAAGATGGCGACGGCCGCCTCCGCCCACTTTTGAGCTTCAAAAACTCTCTTCGGAACCCTACGGGTGACGTCACGGACACTACGTCCATGTTTTTATACAGTCTATGGGCTGTTGAAAAGCATGTGCCTATTCTTTGTTTCTCGATTTTGCAATTAATCTCTCATCTTAAACCGGTTAAAGTCGATCTGAATTGGTGTTTGCAATCCAATTTATTTCCACAATTTGACATATTTGAGAGCGCAACAGGACATTCAATGATAGGAATGTACACTCTTAAAAATAAAGGTTCCAAAAGGGGGTTTTCGTAGTGAAGTACCATTTGGGTTCCCCAAAGAACCTTTCAGTGAACAGTTCTTAAAAGAACCATTTTTTTCTTAGCATGAAGAACATTTTCCTCTATGAAGAACCTTTTGTTCAATGGAAAGTTTCCATGGATGTTAAGGGTTCTTCATGAAACCATAGATTCCAATAAAAACCCTTTATTTTTAGAGAGTAAGTTGATTTTATCCACTGGAATTTTATTAGATGGTGAAAAGTGGGAGTTGCATACATGATTGGAGCCAGTACAAAGTAAGTTTGCTAAAACAATGGCCATCGTGTGTGATTCTTGATGAAACTGCGTTTATGATCTATTGATTTTATGATTCTCTCCATGCCATCCCCAGCATCTCTGGAAAAGCACTCTGGATAAGACAGGAAACAAACAAGTTTGTACTTGTCTCTCATTTTTGATAAAACAGGGAGAAAGGAGCAGGTATTTATAAGTGTGTGTTGTTGATTTGTTTGGTCTTTCTTCCATCATTTCCATAACGCATTTTAGCTATGGTACTAGGAATAGGAATGCAATGCAAATACAACTTTTTTTCCTTTTAATTTTGCTGACTTGCCTTTAATTTGATGTTGCCTCACTTCCAGATGTTACCATTCAATCAGCATTGTGAAGCCAAACCTTTGGTCAACAGCACACATTCTGGTCCTCCTTGCAGCTGGCCAATGCAAAACATTGTTTTTACATGCCATTTAGGGGCAGATTTATCTGAAAAAGATGATAGCACAGTCATAGACAGAAGCAGAAGAAACGCAAATACAGTAACAGCAAGGCAGTTTCCACAGAAGAATGGTTATCTATACAGGAAACTCAGAAGAGTAAGAACTAGCAGTGGTTATTTCACATAACTCAGAAAACAAAGCTGACTAGTTTTGCTTGTGAATCTCTTGTTAACTTGCTACCAAGTGCTTCAGACAAACTTTGAAAAATTGGGCAAACTTTGGCAAATCCGCCAATCCAACAAAAACTATCCAAACAGAACATGGCATTTCAGAGGGATGTGGATATGTCAAAGGCCCTGGTTATCCTGGCATTCACTAGACAGATAAATTAGAGGTAAAGAGCATAGACCAAGGATAATGTTACATGGACAGGTCTGTTCTACAAGGCAATCAGCCAGGAGTGAAAGGGGAGTGAAACACGGCTCCTGAAAAACGAATTACCTTAGTGTGACTGAAAGGGAAACAATAGACTAAAAGGGTGCAGAGAAATTCCATTTTGCTTTGTCTAATGGGTCGATAACAGGGGATGGCCAAAAAGCAGCCAACAGGAGCATGAAGAGAGAAACAACATCTGAGAGCATCATTTAGGACAGTCAGTCCTTCAAGTATCTGAACAAGCACTGTAAAGTAAAAAATAACTGGAAAACAAGCACACTATTGTGTATTCCATTTGAAGACAGTAAATTAAGAGAGAAAAGATCTGTTGTCTGCTGTGTATATATATACTCTAATGGTATTGAAGGTGGGAGAGAGCGCTGTACATTCACTCCCCCCACCTACAATCCCTGCCGGTACGAGACTCGAACCCGCAACCTTTAGGTTACGAGTCCAACTCTCTAACCATTAGGCCACGACTTCCCCTATATAGTAGACATCTATGAGAATGCTGTACTGCAAATGCTATTGACAGTGTGGGCAGATTCTTTTACATTGCTATGCGAGTGGGTGCAATAAAATAAAAATAAATGAAATAACAGTTAAAAGTGCTGCTGTTCTTGGCAGTGAATGTGCAAAAGTGCCAGCACAGCCAGAAAGTAAAAGCAGAACGACAGGTGATGAGGCAGTCCTGCGTGTTTGGATGTTGGAAAGGCAAAGCAGAGGCAGGAATGTGGGAGCAGAGCCTTAGTCAGATTCCACAAGTGCAAGATGAATCTTGTCTAGTGAACTGTGAAGATTGGGGGGAAAAAAGCTGACTTTAACTGAATAAATGGTTGCGGGTGAGAAGTCGAAGCATGTTTGTTCAGACACAGTGAATGTGGAGAGCTTAATAAGGACATACTTTCTCACCAACACAATCTGCCTGTTAAGCTACCCAGAGTTCCAACCATTAGTGCTGATCCCGTGAGGCACAAAAGTGCTGACAAACTTTCTCTAGTTTTGACACTTTCTCTCATATAAAAGAGAACATTTATGCTTATCTCTATAATCTACACCCAGAGTATTGTATATCTTCCAGGTAATGTATGAAATATCACAGTTTGATCGTTTCTATTCAATGCTGTCAGATATTTTCTGATCCTCAAAGGAGTTTATTATTATATAATGCTCTTTTGAGTATTAAATGTGTTCATATAAGCACCTGAGGGGCAGTAGGTTCCGTCTTAGATTCAGCTCAGCTATTATTCAAGTCAGCCTAATGGATGTGTCTCAAATGCCAGACAAATAAGTTCTTATAATTTTCACTATTATAGTGTCAAGTATCATGGCACAACGTTAATACCTCCGCACAGGGTGAACGTGCTGGATTGTATTGCATGGTGAAATGTATGGTAATAAATTGAGCTGGAATGGCACAGTCATTAATCAGAAGTAGCACAGTAGACCAGCCTTAGCAGAGAGAGATGAAGCACTTTGTAAGTAATGGAGGAGCTGCCAGTGGGGAAGATGGGAGGCTTTCAAGCCAGCCTTCCCCACATAGTCAGCAAAGATCAACAGCAAAGCAGGCAATGTGCGATTGGAAGTGAGTTCAGTTTCACTGAATTTACATGAGAAAAAATAATTAATTCACAAATATACTTTAACAAAAACTGAATTTATGTTCAATTAAATTTAACAAAATAATTATTTGAGCTAAAGCCTGAAATACATTTTAGATTTCAACTGCTAAACATAATTAAAATGATCTATACAATTTAATTAAATTAAAATGTAAAAATAAAATAATATAACATTTTAGATTTCAACGGCTAAATATAAACTAACACTTGAGCCATCAGTTCTGAAAATATGGCAGATGCAGTTTGATGGAACATTTTTGGTCAGATTTAAAAAAAAAATAATAATAAAATTTAATTAAATATAAAATTAAATAAAAAACCTGAAATAAAATAACAATAGAATGACAAAATAAAATAAAAATTCAAACATTTTAGATTTCAACTGCTAAATCATTCAGTTCTGAATAAATTTATAATTTTATAATTTTATAATAAAATCATTTTAAAATAAAAAATTAAATTAAATAATGAAATAAAAGAAAAAAACTCACTCTAGTATGTACTAATCTAATAGACATGGCCTCAAAGCCACAAAACTTCTGTTTTGAGTTCATTGGGTCTTTCAGGAGTAAAATTATCAGTCTTTGGGTCAACAGGACTAACATCATCCTGAATAAAACTGCTGTTCTCACTGGCACGCTTATCATCAATATCCTCTTTGAGACCACCATCTCTCACACCAAATAACCATGGCAGATAAAACAACAAAGAAGAGACATTCATCTCTCTGAATGTAATATTGTGAGATGTGTTTGTCCTGCGTACTCACACAAACAATCTTGCTCTCCTGGATGGGTGTTGTCCAAATACCACTTGACGGATGTGAACAGGAGTCACTTGCAGAGCTCTTGCCTGCCAAAAATTCAGATAAGAGTGGTGAGGAATTGAGAAACAAAATAACAGAGGAATATTTTCCAATATACCCTCCATTTCTTACAAATAATGTACACAGTCACACACAAGCATCCGCAAATGGCCACCAAAAACATAAAAAAATTCAATGATGACTAGGACACAGAGAATCCCATAAACAGAGCTGCATAAATAACACCTACAATATACTTCTCATTGGCATTTTTTTCTGAGGTAAAACAACTTTAGAGGTACAATAGAGCTGGACAGGCTGTTAATGATTTTCATACCAACCGCATGCCATTACTTGTTAAAACTAACATTTTAATTATACAGAAAAGTTAGTTTATCTACATTCTAATGTTCATTTTTATTCATTCATTGAACTTAAACGTGAAAACGTAATGAGTTGCCATCAAAGAAAAGTTTGCCCAGTGATTGTCGTTTAGATACAAAGCCGAATTGTGATTTTTTTCTCCCCCTCTTTCCCAGTGCGGTGCTTTTTTCATCATGCTGTTCCAACATCCCTTTCTGTCAGGCTGAGTAAGTGAGCTCATAAGAATCTGCCTCAGGGGATAAAATCATCCATGGACAAAGCTGTAAAACCACAGATTAAATGCATCACCAAATTCCTCCTGATTACTGTTTGTCATTAAACACTACATCTGTAACAGGTCTGCCAGAGCTATTATGAAGCTGAGGGTAACGGTGATGATCAGACAATGGAGATGTGTGACATGACGGTCAGTGTCAGGCGGTCTGAGCCAATGAAGATGAGTTACAAGCCCTGAGTTGCTTTGGTAAAGTTTCAGCAAATTATATTCAGGTGGAGAAGGATAGTGAAGCAGGATGAGAGGTGTAGAGATGAGACTGGAGTGACAGATAAAGGGGGTGTGATGCAAAAAGATGAATGGCTGTCTGCAAAGCACTTTGGGAGAGGGATAATATGGTTGAGACAGACTCGGTCTCATTTTTCATGCTTAGAGAAAGCATTAGCAATACTTCTCCCTCTTTCTCAGTCCCTCTGTATTTTCACACCCATCTGACTTTGCGGTACATGAGTCCCCAGTCGCTGCATCAATTAAAGGTGTCATTTACTGAAAATAGAGCATAACTTGGTATGAATCCACTGCATGTGTGTCACGCATTTGTCAGAGCATCTCTTTATCACATGCTCACTTTGAGTCATCCTCCAGCTCATATAACTGACAAAAATCCACATTAGTTATCGCCATAACATCGCAAGTCCTGGGTTTGTAAGATAGCATTCAGAATCAGATGAGACTAAACAGCGTGGGGCGAATTTACGCTATCTAGTTTAACCAGACAGTATCGGCGGTAAAATCAGTGGAAGTCTTTTTATGTAAATTAGGTTTATTATTTATAGATTGTGGCTTATTTACAAAACGCAGCACTATTACCACCCACAGACAGCAGGAGGTAAACAGAATTTTCTTAAAAAGAGATGTTTATTTGCATTTTATGGCAGCAGTAATTCATCAAATAAAGATCAAATGATGGAGAAGAGTGCAATAATCAGGCATACGCCTATAAGTGCCTTGAAAACACAAATTTTAGTGGTGAAAGTGGTGGAAGGGTGCTACAGTTCCAGTAAAGTATGCCAGATTGTAATAGTCTGCTGCATTCTCCACAGCTGTGCAACAGTAATTAAAAATACACATTTTTGGAAGCATGTTTGCTTTGTTGCCTAGATTTGCATAATTCCTTTAGTGAATTGGGCACTAAAACAATGCACAGCATACAAATAAACTATCAACGGGCACACTTCATTCTCTGCGAATTATTCCCTGTATTTTAAAGCAGATTAATCAGTACATTTAGACAGGATTCAAAATAGATGGAAGAAACCAGGTTGAAAATGTTCAAGGTTGAATTGAACCTGGATGGACTTAATTGGTTTTGATGTTATCCTGCGCTACTTTCTCATTACTTTGCCTGGACTTTCTGTAGTAATCATCACTTCCTTCAGCTGCTTTCTCAGCATTGAGTTTCAGCCTTATATGTGCTTAGATCACAGCACAGATAAAGGCCACAAGGGCTTGGGGGTTTTATTATTTGATGAAATGAAAAACTGAGGCCTTTTCCCACTTGACTGACCAACACCTCCCCAATTTCACCCACCACACCAATCCCACACACACGCTATCTCCTCATGCCAACCAGATCCAACTTTCCTGCTTTTTCTTCCTTTCAGAAACTTTAGAGGTTAAAGGAGTCACTTCTCCCAGCTCATTTCTCAGCAACCATGTGCTTCCAATTGAATCTGGTCAAACCTGCAAAAGAGAGAGAGAGGGAGAGATAGTAGCTGCTTTCCAGTTCACAGGGTCCATATGTGGTGTTCAGATATATTCAGATGTTCACCTGCAACATAGTGAAATAACAGCTGAATCATGCACATGAGTTTTGGATATGATGACTGGATATGTAAATTAATCTTTGTTTATAATACAAGTGGGTAAACTTCCCTCTCCACTCATAATGTGTATTATTTTAAATATGTAATAATATGTATTTTTTAAATAAATACTGATGAATGAATTATTATTGTCAGGATTATGGACCTGTTTTGCCCCTGTTTCTGTTTCAGTGTTCCCTTATTTGGTCATGTTCCTGTTCTTGTTGTCTCCTTATTAGTTGATTTCCCGCACATGTCTGTCCCTCGTTAAGTTTAGTATAAATGTGTAGTCTGCCTCATGTTTCCTTGTCGGGTCTTGAACGTCTTCCTTGTGCTCTGTGTCTCCCTGTTGGATTATAAAAGACTCTCGTTCTGTTAAATCTCCACGTCTCCTCGTTTCCTCGTGCCCGTGCTCCAGCGAATTGTGACAGAAGACCCAACCGAAACAGTTACCTCCGTGTGTCTACCCTCCGTTTTTGTTTCTGTTTTTTTTCCCTCAGTGTTTTGTTTCCGTTGTTTTCTCCATGGATCCCCTCTCCCGTCCGGAGTACCTCCTCCTCCTGCTGGAGCAGGGGGAGAGATCGCTCGAGGGCCATACTAGACTGTTCCTGGTCCTCGCTGCTCTAACCAGCTACCCGGACGACGCGCTCTGTGCGTTCTACGATGCCAGTTTAAACATCTCATGCAGAGCGCTGTCGTCCGAGGATGGTTCTCGAGCGAATTTCGCGGCCTTTATGGAGTGGAGTGCCACTCCGGACCCAGGACCCAGCCCACCGCTGACGGAGAGCCGGAGCCTGCCACGACCGACGAGCCATCACTACACGGAGCGACAGAGCTGAGGATCGCCGCGGAACCAGAGCTGCTGAAGATGTCAGTCAAGGTGTGTGAGCCGGCAACAATGCCCGCCACGAGGGAGAAAGCCGCGGAGGGTGTGAGCACGGAGAGGAGCTCCGCCCCCTGCACCGCGGCTGAGGGTGAGCTGTGTATGGCGCGGCGACTGTGCCACACCGAAGAGGAGAGGGCTCCCGTTCCTAAGTTCTGGCCTGAAAGCCCGGAGGCTCACATATGCTCGCCCTCCCACCCGCTCCTGCCTCCTCCTCCGCTGTCGTCTGGCAGCCCCTCTGCTCGCCCTCAGCCCACCATCGATGCGGTGCTAGCTCTGTGGGACTGCCATCCTCCAGCGTCGCCGTGGTCGGAGTATCCCTTGACTCTGCCTCCAGCCTCTAAGCCCCGGACTCCGCCTCGGCCCGCGGACCCGTCGGCTCCACCATGACTCTTAGCTCCCTCCTCTTCGCTGTGACCTGGCAGTCCACTAGCTCCGCCGGGCTCCCTCATCCCTCCGGCTCTGCTTTGGTCTGGCGTCGACCATCCTGCACCTTGGGACTCCACTACTCTGGCTTCGCCTCGTCCCTTCGTCCTTCCGGCTCCGCAGGCTCCTTCATCCCCTCGGCTCCTCCTCAGTCCTCTGTCGCTACGGCTCCACCGCGGCCTCCCGGATCCATGCCTTCGCGTCAGTCGCCAGCGAAATCTACTCCGCCTAGGACCTCCGGATCCTCCCCGTCGCCCTGGCTCCTCGGCTCTCCATCTCCGCCTCGGGCTCCTCCACCACCTGCTCCGCCGCCGTTGGTCGGCCCCCTGGAGTCGGTGGCCATTCTTCCTCCATGGCTCCTCCCTCCGTCGGCTCCACCGTGGGTCGCCATCATGGCTGTGGCCTAGGTCCTGCTTGGCTCCTCCTGCTCCAAGTTCTTCCTGTTTCCTCCCTGGCTCCTCCATCTGTCTGATCCACCCTGGCTCCTCCCTCCGTCGTCACCTCCCTGGTCTCTGCCTGCTGGCCCCCTCCTGGGTGTCCGTCCTCCTCCTGAGCCGCCTCCCAAGTTCCCACCCGTGTCCCCCCTCTCTATTGTTCTACGGTGCGAGGACGCGCCTTCCGGGAGGAGGGCAATATGTCAGGATTATGGACTTTATACGAGTTGGAATCTAAATTAATACACAAAGATCAGAATTACATCTGGAGAGCATTTAGTTTGAAAAAAAGACCGGCTGACAGGAATCCCTCTCTCTGCCTTAATTCATTTTTAGAATAAAGACGGTCAATGATTAAAGAGATAAATTCTGCTGGTGAGGGCTTTAATCAGTATAATGGTTCATTAATGGCTAGATCCCATCTGCCCACTGCTTATGCTGGTAATAACCTTCACATAAACCTTTAAACATCACTGCTTTGTATACAATCACACCAAATGAATAACTTCTCATGTTTATGGTTGTTAAAAAAGTTCCATTAATTCCAAACTATCTTCTGTTTACAACATATTCAATCCTTTTGGTAAAAGAACAGCTTGTTAAAATTCTGCGATGCATTATCAATACTATGCATTCCATTCGAATCTGCTTTTACACTGGTCGATTAGCAATACATTTAGAAATACATACACATGCTGAATGAGTAGCCAGCGATGCATGAAGCTCTGGGTAAAATCCTTGCACCTTTCAGATATTGATTTCCCAAGAACAACAGGCTTTGGAGCATGATAGGTAAGCCCTGGAGTCCTGCATTAATCATAAATTCAGAGGTAAAGTTAATGCAATGCAGAGCTTAAAAAAAAACTTCTATAGTCTGACAGATCATAATGCACTCCAAAACATCTAGTCTCCAGTGTTTAATAAAAACAAATGAGATATTGCTGTGCTAGTAATCTAAACCTGTCTTAAATGCAAATACAGTGTCATGAGGGGGTTTATTTTCAGAAAGGCCTGTGTTCTGCTCCACAAAATGTTTCTTCCCATAATGTCATCAGTCCATGTAATGTGAAGAGACACACATTTGTGCTGAATGCCACAGCCTTGTATTGTAGGACAGTGTCATTGTGACAACACCAGACCTGTTGGAGCCCTTACATGGTACTGTAACCCTAGCCAATTAAAAATCCCATTTCATCCTCAATAACGCTTTATTCTGGATGGGTGAACTCAGCCTCCTCTGGTTTACACTGTCAGAGTAGGTGCATACTGACTGTTCAAATGAGGCTTGAGTTCTTCTATCTGAGCTGGCAAGCTGGGTAAAGAGAAAGCAGAAGCGATTATCTTCAGCTAAAGTTAATGGAACCAACATAGCAGAACAGGGAATACTCTGTGTGGGAATTAGGATGACAGTTGAGTTTAAACATAGTTAACCTTTAACAGTTTTGTGAGACGAGATGTCTCATCCAGTTAGTTACACAAAAACATGCATCAATGTTGAACCTGAAGTAGTGTTCATGTAAAACTAAGGTTGCCTTCCATACAAAAATCAACAAAGTTGTCAATCTAAATGATTTGGGCCACCTAAAACAGCTTTATATCTGTATGCTGTGACTTAGCAATAGTAAAAGAAGTAGCAATAGTGTGCGTGCATGTGTGTGTGTGCGCGTGTGTGTGTGTGTGTGTGGCTGT
>NW_015555808.1:655246-674673 GCF_001515605.1 Sinocyclocheilus anshuiensis | reverse complement strand
TGTGTGTGTGTGTGTGTGTGTGTGTGTGTGTGTGTGTGTGTGTGTGTGTGTGTGTGTGTGTGTGTATGACCGTTCAAAAGTTCAGTAAGATTTTTTAAAAAGAAATTGATTTCAGCATATTGAAATTTATATTTAGCAAGGATGCATTAAACTGATCAAAATGAAAAAAGACTAAATTGTTAAAAATATATATTTATATATTTCAAATAAATGCTGCTTTTTTCATTAAATAATCCTGAAAAACATATCTAGTTATTTTAAGCAGCACAACTGTTTTCAAAATTGATAATAACAATAAATATTTTTTGAGAACCAAATCAGCATGTTAGAATGATTTCTGAAGGATCATGTGACACTGAAAACTGGAGTATTCAGCATTGCCATCACAGGAATAAATTACATTTTACAATTTAAAATTTCTTCAAATAGAAACGTTCTTTTAAATGTTAATAATATTTCACAATATTTCTGTTTTTATTTGTATTTTTGATCAAATAAATGCAGCTTAGTGAGCATAAGACTTTCAAAAAAAAGCATTAAAAATATTACCGACCTCAAACTTTTGAATGGTAGTAGTATTTATACACTACTACTAAAATATAACTGCATATTTTAGAAGTTACACAAGTTACACTAAAATACCATTTTGATTTCATAACATCTTTAAATTGCAACACTTGAAATGCATTTGCTATTTTTTTTAAATACAGTAGGAAATCTGATTCAGCCATCCAGTAATTATCTGTATCTCAGAATAGAAGTAAAAGCTTAGGTGGACCAAAGAACACAAACCAGGGAAATGAACTCTTAGGAGGACTTTGAGTCATGAAAAGAACAAACCTGCTGAGCAATCACAGCATGGGAGGCATCGCACACGGCTTTCATTAAACAGCACACGCTCGTATATTAAGAGACCTCTGGACCGTCGACGCTGAAGGCACAAACCTGCTGAGCACAAAAAGCATCTCAATCAATACTCTCCTCAGAAATGCCTCCTCTAGATTTTCAGCTGGATGTCTGCTTAAGTGTTTTACCTAACTAATGGATTTTTCCCAGTTCTGGCAGTCGCAATCACTACGCAGATTGGTAACAACATAATTTATATCTCATTATACTGTGTTTCAGATGCTACTCATTAATCACAAAGCTATTCAAGTGAGAGTCCTAGATTTTTAGCTTATATTTGTTAAATGGAGCAGAATCTCTTTTTGTATCTCCGTATTCCACTCATTCCTCTCCCACAATCACCACGAAGAGAAATGATTTCACTCTCAAGCCTGCTCTCTCTGGGATCCGCTGCTTGAGATCCGTTAATACCTGAGTCAGGAAAACCCCTACACAGGAACAAAGCTTCCTTCTCCAGCCTTCTGTTTCAACACGACATAATCCAAGTGGGTGGATGAATCTTGCTTTTAGCGCTCATCTATTGTGAGATGGCTTAGTTATATATTTTTTTTTTTTCACCATTGTTCTGATACAATCTACGCCAAAAACATTAAATGGTGTGAGGGAAAGGCAGAAATACAGCATTGATTGGCCTAGTACAAAGGATGCCGTTTACGGCTCCAACAAAAGATTCAGTGACGCGGTGCTTTATAAGAGAAACAATGCAAAACGGCAGTGCGTTAAGTTCACACTCTTAAGTGGGAGTTCAAAATCACGGGATCTTACAGAGTTTGGCACACAAAACACAGAAAGATATTGTAGTAAAACAAAATAACTGTTCCTCGAGAGACAATTCTCACAATATAAATAGAAAATAATACAATCAATGAATTGTTCCGTCCATAGAAAGTGTAAAATGCAGTTATCACCTTTACAACTGATACTTTCCAGTTTATTACTAGCCTGGCAGTAGCCTGTTTTTCTGTTCTTTCTGGTCCATTTGCACAAATCCTGCTGTGGAGAATAAGGATTTTTGGTAAGCTAGAAATGCATGGCAGGTTGCTGACAGAATGCCATTTGATCCTGGCATATGAGGGTATTCCTTAGAGAGAGTAGTAGTGGAGCCAGAGACAGATGAGTCTTTTGAGGAGTCTCGCCTCCCACTTTCACATCGGGTGGGGGCGAGTTTTGTGAGTGCACACACATGGCTGTGTTATTGATCTAATATGATGCTCAACCCACTCACAACAGGAAATGGAACTGTACGTTACTCTGCTGGGTCACAAATAATAAGTCAAAAAAAAAAGGTGTTGATGTTTGTGCTAATATATTGCAGCAATAATAATTTGCATCGAATGAGGCTGGATGACTGTGATGTGTGACGGAACTTTATTATGAATTCGCACGGAGCAGAAACACAGTCTTAATAATTCACCGTAGTGTGCGTATTAGTAACTAGAAATACATCTCATTCTTCACAGACATGTTATAACTGATGGTATCATCAATCTTCATATCTGGCTCTGCTTGAAGATCTTAATTAAAATTCACAGCCTCACTGTTGAGTTTGAAAAATATAGATTTTGGAACAAGGATTTTAGAATTAAATCGATTATCTAAAATGGAAACATGCGACTCTCTGCAAGGTGAGTGTGATACAGTCACTGTCACTTTGGAGCGCAAATTAAACCCTCTTTTCTCTGCTGAGCAAGGGAGTTTTTCACTTTTCCTTGAAACTTGTGCTAGAAAATGCTGATGTTTTTGTACAAAACAGAATGTTCTTTGCTGTTTCTTAGACATCAACTATGTTCCAAAACCTAATGAGCTGCCTTGCTACCTGACAGCATCTTAACTGAAATGGAAGCTCATTTGAAATGCTCTGCATAGCATGCATCATTTAAATAGTGCACAATATAAGCTAAAGACTACCACAGCAAAAGCAGTGCACTCCAAGTCCTGAAGGATTTAATCTTATTAGTCAGCTCTCTTATGTGAATGAATAGCATACAGCACAACCAGTGTAGTATGATTCCTAAAGGAATCATTCTAATGAATTGGTTCTTTTTAGTGAATCAAACACATACACTGAGACCAGCATATAGTCTGATTCATGAAAGAATAATTTGGTTCTTTTTAGTGTTTCAAACTCATATACTGCTCAACCAATGTAATCCAATTCCCAAAAGAATGACTTTATAGAATCGAACGAACACATATATCCTAAAACTTGCAACTGTAAGCACACCAAAAACTATAATAATGATAACTATTAATATAAAACTTATATAAAAATAAAAAAATTGCTGTAATTCTGAAAGAATAGCAGAGTCCAGACTACAACCATTCACGACACAGAGGAACAATATTGCTGGAATTGCAGTGATTTCTTTTCCAGCTGATGAACTATAAGAACATTGACATCCCAAAAAAGACCTCTTATTAACTTTAAACCGCATAAACACATTTCATTACACCAAATACACAAAATAATGTTCTTTTTAGCAGCATCCTATGACCCCTTTAATGCATACTGTGCAATTGAACATAACTAAAGTGTGCATTTAGAACAAAAATAATGTTATTGCTTGTTGGTGTGGACGCAAATATAGTTTCATTATAGTTATCGTTATACAGTTACTGTTATCGGTGTGAACAGGTCTTAAAGGGACAGTTCACCCAAAAATTAAAATTCTGTCATCATTTACTCACCCTCATGTTGTTCCAAACTTCTTTAATTTCTTTCTTCTGCTGAACACAAAAGAAGATATTTAGAAGAATGCTGGTAACTGAACAGTTGATGGACCTCATCAACTTTCATAGTATGGAAATACTATTTAATTTTTGGGTGAACTATCCCTTTAAGACTCAAATCAGTATTTCAGACACTAGGGGTCACACTGGGGAGCCCAGGCACCTCTGACATCATTGAGAAAAGACCAATGAAATTGGCAGCAAAATTTGCATAGCTGGCCATGCCCCGGACATCCGGGTATAAATAGGCCAGCATGGCATTTGCTCACTCGTTCTGTTCTTTGGAGCCGATGAACAGAATGATCTCTCTGGGAGATGCATTCTTTTTTAGAAAGACCGCGAGTCACCTCAGCTGCTTACCGTCCTGTCCCTTCTACTTCCGGGTATGAGGCTACAATGATGTGCACTGAAGAAGAGCAAGGAGTTGTTGCGGGAGCGTTTCGCCTGATGAATTCCGGCAGATCTCTTGTTCCTCCAACCGCACATGTTCTCCAGTAGAGTTTCTAAGTGAGCTTGAGAGCCCGCCTCAGTGGCACAGGTTCGATCTATCATTCGGGGCTCGCGATGAGGATGAGCTGTCTATCACCGCATTGAAGGGTGGGTCTGACTGATCGGAAACGGATGACTCGACTAAACTGGCACTTCCGGGTACTGTGTGTTGGTCTGAGCCTGACGCTGAGATGGCAGCTGTGCTTACCCGGGCAGCAAAGAGCATCAGGCTTGAGTGAATTCTTCCACCCTGTCCTGAGCGCTCTCGCTTGAATGATTGGTTCTTGGAGATTGAGCGTGACACTCAGCCGAGCATGACACTCAGGACCCCTAGTGTCGAAGTGACCGACTGAAAGGAAATGTCTCCGTTACATATGGTAACCCTCGTTCCCTGATGGAGGGAACGGAGACGTTGTGTACCTTATGCCACAACTCTGAACTGCTTCTGAGTGGGTTGAGATGCTTCTCGACTCCTCAGAACAAAACGAGTGAGCAAATGCCACGCTGGCCTATTTATACCCGGATGTCCGGGGCATGGCCAGCTATGCAAATATTGCTCACCAATTTCATTGGCCTTTTCTCAATTATGTCAGAGGAGTCTGGGCTCCCAAGTGCAACCCCTTGTGTCGGAACTTCGACACAACGTCTCCATTCCCTCCATCAAGGAACAAGGGTTTCCATACGTAACCGAGATGTTACTGACTGGTTGTTCATATTACAGTGTGTAGCTAAAGACACACATTGTTCATTTTGTCAGAAGTATTTTCTAAAAGTAAATGATGACTGAATTTGAATGACTATCCCTTTAAAGGTTCTATTTGAACATTAACTAGTGCACTTCAGAGTGCTGTCAATGGGCACCATGCGGCACAGAAAACAAACAAACTGAATTTCAGCTTCAATTGCTGGTGTATCAACATGATCACTGCACTCTCAACTGTTCACAGCTGCTGGTACACAGAATTTCCATAATGCTTTACACCACTACTTCTATTATCAGGATGCTCCCAGAGAAACATCTGAAATTGAGGATGAGTTTTCAGAGCTAATGGTTTCGAAATGCTGAGATTCTTGTGCAAATTTTATGAGCATGTGCTCTGTCTGTTCCATAATTGGCTGCTGTTGCAATTTTGAAACCCCACTCGCTCAAAACCTCTGTAAGATCGCCATCAGTCGCATTCTCTCGTAAACCAAATTAGAGGCGCATGAGAGGGAGGAAAACACTCAGTAAAGCATCATCTCTGATTGAGCATAATTGTCCCTCGCTTGAAAAACACTTTTGACAGCAAGCTATCTGTGCTACACAGCTGCGGTGCTCAAACGCTGTATTTGGCATCACAGCAGAACCTGGGCAAAGCCAGACACCTTTGAGTGGTTGAGAGATATGATGGTCCAGTCCAAAAAGTCATGATCATTCTTTCTGTCCAATTCCACTGACAGGCAATCATTTGCTGGTAAATTCAGAATGGACACCAATTAAAATCAAATCAACATGGTTGTATACTCAAATGTTTATTTTAAGGTTTTAATACATTGCATTTCTTACCTGTAAAGCAGTTTACTTTGTTTTTCCTAAAAGTTCAATGGGAGATGTGTTTTGAAAATGCCTCACCACTAAACAAATAAACCATGAAAGAATCAATAGTCAGTCTAGTGAACAAATTTGACAGTGGTTTTGTGTTTATTCATCTTAGAGACACAGTTCACCCAAAAATGAAAATTCTATCATTTACTCACCATCATGTCGATCTGATCAGTATACGTTTCTTTCTTCAATGCAAAAACAATGTCAAGTCAAGTCACCTTTATTTTTATAGCGCTTTATACAATAGAGATTGTTTAAATCAGCTTCACAGTATTAAACAGGAAGGTAACAAACTTCAAATATAAGACAAATACTAATTCTTCTGTAAAGGAGCTCTAAAAAGACAGTGGCGTCATTATTCAGCTATACAGTCAGTGTTGATTCAGTTCAGCTCAATAACAGCGTAAAGTTCTTCATTTAAATTCAAATCAGCTATAAGCTGCCCTACTGAAGAAAGTAGTGTCGATATACAACTTGAGTCAGTTCAGTGTTGATTCAATTCAGTTCAACGACAGTGTCAGTGTCACAAAATTTGTCAATTATGAACAAATTTGATTCAGCTACAAAGCAGAACACAATAGTGAGAGAAGTTTTAACTGCCTCATTCTTTTGAATTGAATCTTCTTGGCTGTTCTGGTTCAGAAAACCAGTCTAAACAATTTGTTCATGAATTGGACTGATTCAATGATCATTTTCAAACTGCTAACTAACCCCTGTGAATAATTGTTTAAAATATGTCTGTTCCTGACAACAAAGCTATTGTATGACTTCAGAAGACTTGGAATATAAGGCACAGAGTCGTATTATATGATTCTTATATGGTGCTTTTTAATCTTTTTTGGAAGATGAAAAACTCCAGTCCCAATTGCATTGAAAAGAATGACCAAATTTCTCTGTTCATGTTCCACAGAAGAAAGAAATCCTATAGTTTAGAGCAGGGAAATCCTATAGTTTAGAGCAGTCATATCAGGGTTGGATCAAATCTCTGCAGGAAAGTGGCCTGGAAGGGCCAAGTTTGCCCATCACTGGTTTAGAGCAACATGAGGGTAAGAACTTTCATTTTTGAGTGAACTGTTCCTTGAACGTTTATTCATGTTGCTCAGACACCTGAAAACTTGATTCTGAAGCAGAAATAAGCATTCATCTATTCTTCTGCTGACTTAGCATCTAACAAACACCACACATCAAATGGTGTTTACTCAATCCATTCAACCCTTCCTCAACCACAATTCCCTAAATTCCTGCACTGAATATATTATGTTACATAAATGTTTGGCCTGCCTGGCTTAAAAATAACATTCTGTCTTTCATTACCTTTTGCACTGCAGAGGTTGTGACGTGCAATAACAGGTTTCATCATTCTGGTGCAAAGGTCGTAATGCAAACTAAAGCTGTTATTTCTCTACCACTGTACTGCCTTTATTGCAGATACCTGGGTGACCATATTGAAGAACATCAAATGCATTTAGAGCCTGAAAAACAATATGGGAAGAGAAAATAAAATGAGACTTCTTGCCTTTCCTTCCTCTGCCTAGGCAGACCTGAGTAGAGAGAAATAAGAGGTTATAAATTTGAGATTGCAAGCAGGAGACACAAAATAACCGAGAGCCTCTGGGGACAACAGGGCTTTGAAAGATATTCTGATGAGGCTGGGGAGACGAGTCAAGAAATCAGATGTTTGTATCGACTCTGTTTGCATGAGTGAATTGGAAGCGGGCAAACAATGATTACCCGTGTGGTGACTTAATCTTTTTCATGACATTATTCAACGAGAAATCTGAGAATGAAGATGGGCTACAGTGCTAAGTTTTTGCTAGCATTGCAATATCTGTGCTAAAAAACACTGATCATATCTATTTGGTCTATAATTTTTCAGTCATAGCAACTGACTGCACTGTCACATGACTGCAAAGAATTACACATGATAGAGCATATTAAAATGTATAAACATAAAACCACAGGTTCTGAATGACATACAGTATACTTTGAAGGTAATGAATAACACTATATTTACAAAATAACAAATATAAATAAATAAACATAATAATAAATATCATAATTTTATAAAATATTAAATATACTAATTTCTAATTTAATAGCTTTAAAAATAAAATATAAATACAAAATATAGCTACTGATAAATAAAATCCTTTACAGACACGTGTAGTGGTCTCAGCGTCATTCAAATCAATCAGATACTGCTCTGGGTTTGAACTGATAGATCTAATGTGGGCCTGAGGCCATTATGCTGGTATTTATAGCTTTATAGACATCAGAAACGGGATGAACCCAAGGCAGGGAACACATTTCTTCGATATTCTGGAGAGAGTGGTAGACCGTGTTCTCACCTGGGATCTTAATAGGTAGCTGTTTGAGGAACACCATATGCCACCATAAAAGAATAGTTCATCCAAAAATGAAAACTCGACATGAAAAATCACATTTTGTTGCTTTGCAGCCTGAAATGAAGATGGACACAGTTTTTGTTTTATCCAGCTTTATTTACTCAGTGCAACTTAAAACATCCAAGTGAAAGATATAACAGCAACATGTCAGAAAAAAAAATAAATAAATAAAAAAAACAGAATCACTGAGTTGGAAAAAGGATCACCCCCCTCCTAGTCTCGCGTAGCCAGACCTTCAGACTGACTGCAGAAGGTCTGGGAACCTTGGCTGCTTTGAATGGCTAAGGCCCGCCCAAGATGCCATATGACTGACAGATAAAGCACGTTTCGTTTTGTGCCGCATCATGTTTAGGGTTGTAAAACTCTTGGACATATTTTAAAGATTCTATGCGAGTGAATTGGAAGCGGGCAAACAATGATTACCCGTGTGGTGACTTAATCTTTTTCATGACATTATTCAACGAGAAATCTGAGAATGAAGATGGGCTACAGTGCTAAGTTTTTGCTAGCATTGCAATATCTGTGCTAAAAAACACTGATCATATCTATTTGGTCTATAATTTTTCAGTCATAGCAACTGACTGCACTGTCACATGACTGCAAAGAATTACACATGATAGAGCATATTAAAATGTATAAACATAAAACCACAGGTTCTGAATGACATACAGTATACTTTGAAGGTAATGAATAACACTATATTTACAAAATAACAAATATAAATAAATAAACATAATAATAAATATCATAATTTTATAAAATATTAAATATACTAATTTCTAATTTAATAGCTTTAAAAATAAAATATAAATACAAAATATAGCTACTGATAAATAAAATCCTTTACAGACACGTGTAGTGGTCTCAGCGTCATTCAAATCAATCAGATACTGCTCTGGGTTTGAACTGATAGATCTAATGTGGGCCTGAGGCCATTATGCTGGTATTTATAGCTTTATAGACATCAGAAACGGGATGAACCCAAGGCAGGGAACACATTTCTTCGATATTCTGGAGAGAGTGGTAGACCGTGTTCTCACCTGGGATCTTAATAGGTAGCTGTTTGAGGAACACCATATGCCACCATAAAAGAATAGTTCATCCAAAAATGAAAACTCGACATGAAAAATCACATTTTGTTGCTTTGCAGCCTGAAATGAAGATGGACACAGTTTTTGTTTTATCCAGCTTTATTTACTCAGTGCAACTTAAAACATCCAAGTGAAAGATATAACAGCAACATGTCAGAAAAAAAAATAAATAAATAAAAAAAACAGAATCACTGAGTTGGAAAAAGGATCACCCCCCTCCTAGTCTCGCGTAGCCAGACCTTCAGACTGACTGCAGAAGGTCTGGGAACCTTGGCTGCTTTGAATGGCTAAGGCCCGCCCAAGATGCCATATGACTGACAGATAAAGCACGTTTCGTTTTGTGCCGCATCATGTTTAGGGTTGTAAAACTCTTGGACATATTTTAAAGATTCTATGCCGCGAACTTTAAATATTTCACATACTTTTGAAAATCCAGCACTTAGTTGATCCTGATAAGCGCTCATTATCACAGTTGTAAACATGACGGCTTTCTTCTAACATAAGGGGCTTTGGCGACACGGCATATTTGTTTCCAGGCGGAACTTTAAAGAACACGACATGCACGTTTCCCGGAAATCCTGTATAATTCAACCAATCTGATGATGACTTCGAAACTCCCGAAGTGTTTCCAATTTTGTGTGCCATATGCATCAGAGGTTCAGCCAACGGTCCGTGGGCGTGACATCTGAGGCTGAGACTACCCCCTCCTAAAAATGACCTGTACACTCAATCAGGTGTAGCCAATCACCTTCTCAATGGCACACAAAGCCATTTGACTTTCAACCGTGATCAGCTGTGGTCATTTTGATTAGCTCAGCATGAAAAGAACTTTCCTGGAGCATTTCAGTTCTTGGTAGTGCAACTGAAACAAACAATCAACTATATGTGGCAAGCCACTGTCATAAGATCTCTGGGACAAAGTTGTGGACAGGCACAAGTCAGGAGATGGACACAAAAAAAATCAAAGATTTGATCCATGCCTAGAAGCACGGAGAAGTCTATTATTAAGAAGTGTAAGGTATTTGGTACAACACAGACCCTCCCTGGATCAGGACGTCGCTCCAAACTGGATGAAAGAGCCAGGAGGAAACTGGTCAGAGTGGCGACCAAGAGGCCTATAGCAACTCTGAAGCAGTTGCAGGAATTTATGACAAAGAGTGGTCATTGTGAGTGAAGTGATGCATGGCCAAGTATTGTGACCCATACCTGGAATTTGTGCTCTGCATTTAACCCATCCAAGTGCACACACACAGTAGTGAACATACACACGCCATGAACACACACCCGGAGCAGTGGGCAGCCATACTGCTGCGGCGCCCGGGGAGCAGTTGGGGGTTCGGTGCCTTGCTCAAGGGTCTCACCTCAGTCGTGATTACAAGTCAGACTCTCTAACCACTCTCTAACCATTGTGTGCATGTGACAACAATATCACAAATTCTCCACAAATGTGGCTTGTCTGGGAGGGTTGTGAGAAAAAAGCCACTCCTCAAGATAGGCCACATGCAGTCACGACTGAGCTTTGCCAAAACACACCTTGCAGATTCTGAGGCAGATGAGAATAAAATTGAATTATTTGGCCTCAACACCAAACGATATGTCTGGCGGAAATCCAATACAGCTCACCATCCAAATAACAGCATTCCTACAGTAAAGCTTGGAGGTGGTAATATCCTATTATTGGATGTTTCTCTGCAGCAGGGACTGGAGCACTTGTCAGGAAAGAAGGACACATGGATGGGGCAAAATACCGTCAAATTCTTAAGGAAAATCTGCTGCCCTCTGCCAGAAAGTCATCAATGGGAAGAAGGTTTACCTTCCAACATGATAATGACCCAAAGCACACAGCAAAACTGAGCACACAGTGGTTGAAGGAGAAAAAGGTGAATGTCCTTGCATGGCCTAGTCAGAACCCAGACTTAAATCCCATTGAAAATCTGTGGAATGACTCGAACACTGCAGTCCACAAACGCTCTCCTGCAGTAAAGCATGGAGGTAGTGATATCCTGTTCTGGGGTGTTTCTCTGCAGCAGAGACGGGAGCACTTGTAAGGATAGAAGGAGAAATGGATGGTGCAAAATACCGTCAAATTCATGAGGAGAATCTGCTGCCCTCTGCCAGAAAGTTGTCAATGGGAAGAAGGTTTACTTTCCAACATGATAATGACCCAAAGCACACAGCAAAACTGAGCACACAGTGGTTGAAGGAGAAAAAGGTGAATGTCCTTGCATGGCCTAGTCAGAACCCAGACTTAAATCCCATTGAAAATCTGTGGAATGACTCGAACACTGCAGTCCACAAACGCTCACCATCAAATTTCACTGAACTTGAGCAGTCTGCAAAGAAGAGTGGGCAAATATTGCAAAGTCTAGATGTGCAAAGTTAGTAGAGACATATCCCATAAGAATAAAGGCTGTAATTAAAGCAAAAGGTGGTTCAACAAAATACTGACACAAGGGGGTGATCCTTTTTCCAACTCAGTGATTCTGATTTTTTTATTTTTTTCTGACATGTTGGTGTTATATCTTTCACTTAGATGCTATAAGTTGCACAGAGTAAATACAGCTGGATAAAACTAAAACTGTGTCCGTCATCATTTCAGGCTGCAAAGCAACAAAATGTGATTATTTTAAAGGGGGGTGATTCTTATACCCACTGTACATACTACACACACACACACACATTATTTATAATATAATAATAATAATAATAATAATACAACATATGTAATTTAAAGTATAACCACAGAAAAAGTCATACATGTTTAAAATGATAATAAATAATGATCATGAATGAACTATTACTTTAAGATTTTCAAACTCAAGCATTATTTTCATCCAAAACTATTCCGACAATTTCACTCTGCTGGCAGCATTAATTAGCAAGAACACAGGAAAAAAATTATAATAATAAGTAATTATTTCTTATTTCCCCCGTTGCTTGTTTTTCCTCTTTGTGTCTATTGTTTTCAACCAGAAATCCAGCTTACATCTAAATACCTCAGGCAGTAATCAACCTTTTCTTTCTTACAAAAGCTAAGAAAATCTGCAGTAGCTGAAATTTAAACTTGCACAAACCGCCAGTACAGAACAAAGTCATGATGCCCTGGGATCTCAGACTGATTTAAGCAAGGGGAGACAGAGAAATGATGTGGCGTACACTGATGAGATTCCATTTTTCTTTGATTAAAATGCCTAGTGGTAGGTGGGCAGACTTCTAAATCTGTGACCATTGGAGCGAGTACCCATTGGGCCTTTTTTAATGAAACTTCAATTTAGAGTAGGATAATAAGATATTGCGGGGAACATTACCTGTGCTTCACACAGTTGACAAGCTGATAAAGCACACTGCTAAGGCTGCGTATGTCTGCAGTTTTCTGAAGTCTGTCCAATCATAATCCATTTATACTCCAATTAATGTATACGGGTGATTCTTCAATTAGAGCACCTCTTCTGTTATGCAGGATGATTTAAAAAATGCTTTAAAGAAACAATCGTGGCTTTAAAGCATACACTACAATAGCTTCTAAAATCATATTGTCTTTTTAATTGCATTTTCTTCATTTTTAAAAGTGCAGAAATGTTATATAAATGTTCTATTCATGGATTCAAAGAATCCAGAATAAAACGTCACGCTTTTCACAAATATATTAAGCAGTACAACTGTTTTCAACACTGATAATAATAAATGCTTAAGCACCAAATCAGCATATTAAAATGATTTCTGAAGGATCGTGTGACACTGAAGACTGGAGTAATGACGCTGAAAATTCATCTTTGCTATCAAAGGAATAAATTACTTTTTAAAATATATCAAAAAAGACAACAGTCATTTCAAAATCACATTATTATTTCATAATATTACTGTTTTTAATTTTTTTTATCAAATAAACGTAACACTTGGTGAGCAGAATTGAAGAATCACATTCATAAGAGCTCAATTCATCAAATATTTCCATTCAAGAGGAGCCTCACTTATATTTAATAAGTACATGCTGATAAAAACAAGGAATTGTATAGTGAAACAAAAAACAAACTGCATACAAATATGTTTTACAACAAGAGATCACAGTCATGTTGGTTATGGCAGCGTGCTGAATCACTTGAACGTTCCCAACAGAAGGATGGATGACTACAGCACACGTGTCAACAGGAAGAGCAAGGCGTTCTGGGTAAAAGCTAGTGTTCTGGCAGGATAAGACACTGATCATCTCTCTTTCTGTACCTGTCTTTTGCATGGAATCGTAGCGTAATTCCTGCCGAGGTGGGATAATATTGAAGGATTCAGATGAATGGTTAGAAGGGGGCTGATTAAGCTATTTCATCAGCCTATTGTGATCCTGCGCTGACAGCCCTAAGAGCTTATTCCCGTGAAGCCTTGTTATTAAGTTTCTCCAGATAAGTCTAAGTGTCTGTGACTGGCATTTTGCATTATTTGCTGTGTTCACTGTGCTGATGACTTACTGTAACACGGTTTGGGTCACTGTCTCATTTCAGTTACTCGGGCGTCTGTCAGCCTAAAATGACTTTTATCTAGTTTTAATACCCTCCTCTGATGAAACATTTAGAAGGAAACTGGTTACTTACGGGTCATCGGATCGCTGGCGGATCCAATATAGTTGGCACAGGCACAGCCCCATCTTTTAATAGCAGTTTCTGCATCATCATATTATGACTGGCACAAAACAATGCTGAAATATACCAAACAAGCATATATATATATATATATACTGTATATATACTGTATATTTATATACTTATATGCTGGCAGTTTTGTATAAAATATATAACTGTATAAAAACTTTATACAGTTTGTAAGTTTGTATGAGCATATTAGAATGATTTCTGAAGGATCATGTGATACTGAAGACTGAAGTAATGACTGCTGAAAATTCAGCTTAGCTATCACAGGAATAAATGACATCTTAAAATATGTTATATTGTAATGATATCTCACAGTATTACGGTTTATAATGTATTTTTGCTCAAATAAATGCAGCCAGAGTGAACATAAGAGACTTCTTTCAAAAAAATTAAAACATCTTACCGACCTCAAACTTGCTAATGGTAGTGTGAACGAAATTTACTATGATTGGCTAACCTTTTCGCATATGAAATCAGTAGCAACACTCCCACAAATCTTCTGAATACCTGATATGTAAATGTAGGTGGTCGTATGTAAATCTGCTCATGTCATGGGTATGACATCAATATCCATATTTGCTGCATACATCTCCATAAACATTCTCATGGACTAGAAGAAAGCTTTGCTTTATGAATGTCAGAGGATGTCTACATGGTACATCAAACTTTTTTATTTCAAAAGGTCCAGAAAAATCCTGGTTTCAAAGATATGTCCGCTCTATTGGGTGGAATCCACTTATATAAAAGAAATATCTGAACCTGACATTAACAGAGATGATGAAACAGATGAAGCAACAGGGATTGCTGCTCGTGTCATTTCTTTCGTGAGCAGCGACACACACACATTCACACACACACACACACGTGCACACACAGCACTGCCAAAATGTGGAACAGCTTCAAATTGAGGACATGAGACTTGTTTGAGGACTAGCTGGCATTGATAGGAAACATCCCACAGATGAAATCATAGGGAGAAAGATTGCAGCCTCTGCCAGCATATCTGCGCTTTAGAAGGGAAAATAGAGCAGCACTGATTGATTATTTTAAAGAGAAGGAGAGATAAAGATGTAAATTAACTTTGAATGTGTTCACACACACTTACAGGGGAACCCAGATCTTTTTGGCATGCCTCTCCAGGCTCTGGCAAAAAATAGAATAGCATGCTCATTTTTTGACTTTTGTTTAGAAGTTTGTTATGCTTAATGCATTGCCTCAGTTTCTGTTAAGTCCCTGAAATGAAGGCTGTCATTCAAATGTTTTTCTAACATTCAGGTCAAATGAAAAACAATTCACTCACGGCTCCAGCTCAAAGACAGAAAGACATGACCAACGTACTTAACTGCATCTCACACAGGCAGAACTAGGCTTTACATTCCTAAATCAATACAATGTCCAATGCGCTGAGAAGCAATAGATTTATTATTTATATTTAATGATAGGAAACCATTATGTTGAACACTAGAGCCATTTTAAACTGCGTAAGCTCACTGTAATTTGACAGTTGTTAAATGCAAGCAATTGTGGGGCACTGGCTTACACAGAAGTAACTAAAGTATCTCAGACACAACAATCAAAGTTTTGATGTTTGCATGTTTATATCTATAGTTATATCATGTTTTGCATGTTTATATCTATAGTTATATCATGTTTTGCATGTTTATATCTATAGTTATATCTACTGTTTAACAAAAAAAAAACCTTTGGTGTGATACAAGATCATCCTGTCAGGGTTTATTTCGCAGTAATGACTGTAAATGATCCCTCTTTCTACATGGCTACTCACCAAAAAACATTAAATAAATAACAAAAAATATGAAATACTGAGTCGAGTAGAGATTATTTTATTATCTTTCCTGTATATAATCTAAAATATGAAAATGCCGGTTGACTGACCGATTAGAATCCAGTACTGCAAAGAGCCGTTTAATAATAATTAATAAAGAATGATCACAATGATGCTAAATGCTCAGTATATGAAAGCAATTGTCAAACAGATTTACAGAATTAAATATGAGGCTCTTAATGATCCCTTAGAGACAATTAATTAGGCTCTAATGAACTTGTCCCGTCTTTAATGTGACCCTTAACTTTAGTGTAACAGAGTTAATTGATTACAGCACTCAGGTGGGTTTTTTGTGCAAACGTGTGAATTGCGTTGACTTCCTCTTGTCCAGGGTTCACGAGGGAGAAACTCAATCTAACATGCTGACCTACAGACATCTGAGCTGGCTGGAAGCCAAATATAATGTTGATTAGAGCTTGCGGATGTGCAGAAGTGATTTCTAATAACTGTCAGCATCCATATTTCAACAGAGGGCATCACGCTGTCAATCATGGACAGCAGGATAGTGGGCAATCAGTTTGACCAGCTTGATTCTTGGCTGTTTGTTCAATTTGAAGTAATCAGGGTCATAAATTAACTTTCTGCCACACCTGCCAATGGGTGAATTGAGAATATGTACCAGCCATAAATGTCTCCAAACGGCCAAGAAACTGTATGACACAATAACCTGCCATTTATATATATTTTGCCCTTATGTCAATGTGATTTTGTAGTGGTTTTCCTCACTTATTAGTGACAAACAGCGTAGGTCACTATGTCACTTGCAGCGTCAAACAACTTGAGCCAGTCTATAATCTATGAAACCGCACCGGTCACAAAAACATGATTTCATTCCTCACATTTTTACTTTGGTTGTTTAATATTAGCAATATTTCTAATGTGTCATCCATGGCGTTCTGAACGGAACAAAAAGCGTGAAGTAGAAGATGTGTAAGCATTTAGTGTGTGAATTCAATGTCTTTGATATAAACTGCTCAAGTCATGTCAACAGTAAAGTGCAGACTATCATTCTAACTGTACAATTCAAATTGAATCATGTATTATGTTCCAATTCCTAATAAAGTTACGGACCAACCGGTTTTATTTAGTCGCTAAAGCCAATTTTTACAAGCATTTTCCACTTAGCGATTGTTAATATTGGACCCTGCATGTAATTCTAAACATTTCTAATACTAAAATCAACATTTTTCACATCACAGATTTTTTTTGCAGTTTTATGCAAAACAATGTACAGTAGCTCACTGTGAAGTAACAGTATGCCACAAACAACTTATAATTCAAGGTTAACAAGTCTTAACAGATGGTCTCAGGCTGGACCAGGAATGTGTGGTGGACTTTTAAAATGAGTCTCCTGTAGGCTTTGTGTTTTTTTTTTGTACATTCATACTTTTTCTTAGACTGTTTTTCAGGTTAAAAAGTTTGGGGTCATTTTGACTTTTTTTTTTTTTTTTTAAGAAATTAATACTTATATTCAGCAAGGATGCATTAAACTGATCAAAAGACACAGTAAAGACATATAATAATGCTACATCATATAATAATGCTACATATTATAATGTTACAAAAGAGTTATATATGAAATACCTGCTGTGCTTTTAACTTTCTATTCATCAAAGAATCCTGAAATTGTATGATGGTTTTCACTAATATTAAGCAGCACAACTGTTTTAAGATTGATAATAATAAGAAATGTTTCTTGAGCAGCAAATCAGCATATTAGAATGATTTCTGAAGGATCATGTGACACTGAAGACTAGAGTAATGATGCTGAAAATGCAGTTTTCCATCACAGGAATAAATTACATTTTAAAATATTTAAAAAGTAAACAGATATTTTAATTTGTAATAATATAAATACAATACTTACTGTATTTTTAAATAAATAAATGCAGCATTGGTGAGCAATACATTTATATTTATATATTTGGCAGACGCTTTTATCACATTCAAGGTATGTGTTCTATCAGTACCTAAGAGACAGTACCTATACAAAGAAAAACATTTACCTAGTCTTGTGTGACTTGCACCATTAATTCTGGACCATATGGCAGCCAAAGGATCAAGGTCTTCATGGGCCAGTTAGCAGATAGATGCCACAGCTACCATCTGACAACAAATTAACATCTGAGATGAATAGTTGATGCGTACAAAATAATCTAGAAACACGTAACAAATCTAGCCCTCAACAATAAGAGAATACCACAGAAATTGGGTAAGCAGTATTGGGAATGTAAAATACCCTGTAAAACAACCTCCCTGTGCATGCGCTCGCTCAGCATGTTTCTCACCGGGAAGCGCCACAGAGCTGACAGGACCTGCAAGGTACATCTGAGGCGATCAGTGTTTCTCTGGTGAAACAAATGCCGGGACAGCTGTTCCAGCTGGCTGAGTAAAGCTGACCTCAGACAGAACACTCCGGAGGTGGATCTGTGGAAAGGTATACGAGATTCAAGGTGTTTGAAGCTGCAGCCAGCAGCGCATTTGTGATCCGGCCTTATCTCTTGTTTTAAGACTATTGTGTGATGTAGTGTGATAAAGTGGTTCTGAGCTGACTCTTCTCTGAGTTCTAAGCTGACAGCGAATAAACAAAGCAAGGTGAGTTAGTCAAAGTAACATTTGGATATATACAATGTAGCGGCACTTGGATAACCAGTTGTCCTTGGATAACCTTTTCTAATGCACATTCCTTAAAGGGATTGTTCACCCAAAAAAGTAATGTCGTTCCAAACCAGTATGATTTTCATTCTTCTACGGGATACAAAATAATATACTTTGAAGACTCTTTTTCCCAAACAATGAAAGACAGTGGGGTCCAAAACAACACATTTCTAATGGCCATGATGGAGCATCCAATCCCTGAGACTGTAATCTCACATTAATATGCGCATGCATGCTTTGAGCGCTAACAATAGTACAGCTGCACATGTGAACGGTCAAATGCTCATTTTGGCAAATAAACAGTAAAAACCTTAAACAGACAAGATGAAAAAAATCAAATAGGCCTACGTGTCAGAATATTGGACCCATGCATTAGAACTTGCAGTGTAAATGCAGTCATGGAGCTGTGTGAATTGGGATTGGGACATTGCAGAAGGCTACAAGGCTTACCATGTAGAGAATTTCAGGTAAACTTTTGTTAATGAATTCCTCCTACATAAAGGGCTGATCGGATTGTGCAAGGAGAAACAGGTTAGGATGTCAGAATACAACTGTTTCTCTATGCGGTGGATGTGGGCTTTAAAGCACTGATCAAATACAGAATACAAACTAATGAAATGCATGATAAGCAGCATTCTAAATAGGAAAAACTTGGTACTTCGACAGTATACATACATACATATATAAATATATAAATACTTTATTCACAAGAGATATTTCGGAAACACTTTACAATAAGGTTCCATTAGTTAACATTAGTTAATGTAGTATAACTAACATGAACAAACAATTGACAAAACATTTATTACAGTATTTATTCATCTTTGTTAATGTTAGTTAATGAAAATAGTCGTTCATTGTTAGTTCATATTAATTCACAGTGCATTAACTAATGTTAACAAGCAAAAAAAAAATGTTATTTTAACAATGCATTAATAAATATTTAAATTAACATTAGCTAAGATATAGAATATATAGAATATAGAAATATATAAGAATAAATGCTGTTGAAGTATTGTTCATGCTTAGTTCATGTTAACTAAAGTAGTTAACTAATGTTAACTAATGAACCTTATT
>NW_015555808.1:625965-654876 GCF_001515605.1 Sinocyclocheilus anshuiensis | reverse complement strand
AGTCTCAGAAGTCTCTCCTGCTCACCAAGGCTGTATTTATTTTATTTGAAAAAACAGTAATATTGTGAAATAGTATTACAATTTAAAATGACTGTTTTAATTTATTCCTGAAATGGAAAAGCTGAAATGTTAGCAACAATAATACTAGAAATTAAGAAACATTTCTCAAGAAACATTTTTAATTATTATTAATGTCGAAAACAGTTGTGCTGGTTAAGATTTTTTGGAAACTGTAATACATTTTTCTTTAGGATTCTTTGATGAATAGAAATAATTTTTTGTAGCAATGTAAAAGTCTTTATTTTTCCTTTTGGCCAATTTAATGCATCCTACTGTAAATAAAAATGTTCTTATTTGTTTTTTTGTTTTTTTTTAAGAAAATGAATACTGAATACTTATATATATAAAATCATACTGACTCCAAACGTTTGAACAGTCGCGTATAACATCATGACTACCCATATAAATTTTTTGTTTGGCTAAAAAAAAAAAAAAAGTTAGAGCTGCTTAGTTCATGTTAACTAAAGTAGTTAACTAATGTTAACTAATGAACCTTATTGTAAAGTGTTACCGATATTTCCCTTTATTTTCTTTACACCTCATTCATATATTTATTTTTTTTTTCTTTTCTTAGTTTAGATCATTAATATTTTAAACAAGTAGCATTTTGCATTTAAAATGGATTTTCATAGTTTAGTATTAAAAGTATGGGTCTTATCTATAGGATAAGTAAAAATCTAAACAAAATAATCTATATATAAAAGATATTTTAGAAAGTACCCATATAAATTTTTTGTTTGGTAAAAAAAAAAAAAAAAGTTAGAGCAGCAGGAGAGACTGTCCTGTTGAGCACAGAAGAAACTGCCAAATAATTCCCAATGAGCAGAATAGAACAGTCATATTTTTTAGGTTAGCATGTGCCTGGTGCAGTGAGACAACCTATCAAACTTCCTCGTAGAAGTCCAGGGACCGAGTATTAATTACGACTCCATCCATGTCAATGAAATAACAAGCTGGTTCTATTGGAGTGTGTTTAAAAGAAGACCAAAGCATGTGCGCTCTCTTAAAAATCTCTGATTTGGTCAGAGGCTGGCAACATGCCTGGCTGTAATGCCATTGTGGCTCTCAGGAGCAGCTGTTCAATGGTGAGTAATTTGACAGCAGGTTGGATTTTGTTTTGTGGAGATAACAACAGGCTGTGAAGATGATTATTGTGCACCGACTGAAAACACCGCTACACGCTGGCAGTCCTGTGGGCTTCTACTTGAGGTTCAAACTCTCAGAGCAGAATGGAGTGCTCAGAAATGCTCCAAGACCCCTGATGGGAAAATACAAGTGAGGCAGATTCCACTTCTGTGCTCAACCAAGTACTAGTTACTGGGACATCTTGTTTAATTAATGCAGAGCTTAGTAAAGCAGGCTTGAAATGTGGCTGTGGCAAGCATTAAGGTTACTATTGCTCATTCTTAGGGGTAGGGATTTAAACATATCACCCAAGTTGGCATGTAACTTGTCCTGCAATATTTGTACTACAGTCATGAATGATATTTTAAATCATGCGGTATATTGAGGAGAGGTGTGATATTACATTTCTAAATTATCTAACTTGGCAGATAATAAAAGAAGCAAAAAGAAAAACTTGCATTATAGGAGGAACTGGGTCATATTTAGAGACCAGAATACCATAGCTCTGCCTCATAGCAGCTGATGCCCTAGCAATGCGAAAACCTCAGTAACCGAATAGCAACACCTTTGTATCTACCCGAATAACAACCTAGAATTGTGGCTATGAGTCTTGAAAGAGTAAAAATGCATTTGTAGAATAATGTCACTGAAAAGACAGATTTTAAGCGTAATAGTTCATCATATTTTGATTAAAACCCTGTAAATTGGCATCTAAAAAGAGTCAGGGTGTTTTTAAGTTGTATCTTGCACAATCGGTGATGAAGACCTCAATCTGGTGAGGAAGGAATTAAATTTCTTGGAAAAGATTTTATAGTGTGTTTCCAAGAAAATGGCAATAAATAAAACCATTGAACACAGATGATTTGTTTTTGCTTTTTGTCTTTAAAATGCATTTGTACTTCTGTTTCAGAACGACTATATTGTTCTTAATTTCATGAATTAGTTGTTTTTGTGAAGCTTAATATGTTTAATAAATGTTAAAGGTTCTTAAAAGATTATATTATTTGATAAGATGGACTCTATTGGATAATATTGTGTTTATTTATTTTTTATTTTTGACATTTTTATGGTTCCATATTTAACTTTTTAAAATAACGACTAAAACATTTTTAATGGATTTAAAAGCTTTAAACAAAGTCACACACATTATGTGCTTTTTTATACATTATCAATCAACTCTATTATCTGTGCATGAATGTGTTCTCCGCTGAAGCCACACATGGCTAATAAAACTCAGACGTTTAACAACACTGATTTAAACATCTTTACACTTCCTCACATCCTGGCCTCTAATACGTGTCCCAATACACAGAACTTTCCTGAACAAGTGATCAATACCTGAAAGGAAAGAGAGATTGATTTCTCCTCTGCTTTCATCCATCAGTGTCTCCAAAATGAATACATCCATCTGTAAGCATATTGCTTATCGACCCCAAGTAAACCAAGATACAAAGCAAATGCACAATTATCAAGATGCATTACGATGTTGTACGAGGCTGTTTGTCATTTGACAGTTGATCCTGGGCAGTTGTGGCCTAATGGTTAGAGAGTCAGACTTGCAATTTTATTCCATCCTCCATGAGCAACAAATCTGCTAGTCTTTAATTTGAATAAATCTATCAATCAAGTAATCATAGGCTTACATTTATTCATTTAGCAGACAGTTTCATCCAAAGCGACATTCAAATGAGAAACAATCAGTTTAAAATCTTAGGAAAAGTAATGACAGCAAATGTAAGAGCTATAATCTAGCCTCTGCTTAATTAAACGTTATATTTCATTTATACATTATATCTACAGCCTCTTTAGGATGTATGACAAATGTTATGCAGGAGCATGTCTTGCAATTGCACTCGGCCATATGACCCCTTTAAGTTCTCAGAGCTGTAAATTATGCAGAGACTGGATTGTAGCGGATGTGTTGATATACTCCTCTCACATCTTCTAAATGTGAGAAGCTTAGTCACAAAATGAACTTCCTACTCTGGCCTTACTCAAGTTTGGCAACTTCATTGTGCTTTCATCTGATTTTTTTGTTCTATCTCACGTGTACTCACAGATTTTGAAATTTTGAGTTTTGTGGCAAAATATATGTTGCTGTGACTGTTTTGTAGTCATACAAAAATTATGGAGGCTTGTTTCCGCCACAGGATTAACGGGGTCATATGATGTTGCTAAAAATAACATTATTTTGTGTATTTGGTGTAATGAAATGTGTTTATGCGGTTTAAGGTATTTTCCACATACTGTACATTATTGTTTCTCCTCTATCCCCCACCTTTCTGAAACACGTCAATTTTTACAAAGCTCATCGTTCTGAAAAGCGAGGTGTGCTCTGATTGGCCAGCTATGACCCCTTTAAAAAAAATAATAAAATAAATAAATAAATAACTAAAATTAAATGAAAAAAAAAAAGTGAAAGTGACGTGTGGCCAAGTATGGTGACCCATACACGGAATTTGTGCTCTGCATTTAACCCATCCAAGTGCACACAGCAGTGAGTAGTGAACACACACACCGTGAACAGCCTTTTTTTTTGCTGCGGCGCCCGGGGAGCAGTTGGGGGTTCAGTGCCTGGCTCAAGGTTCTTACCTCAGTCATGGTATTGAGGGTGGAAGACAGTGCTGGTCATTCACTCCCCCCACCTACAATCCCTGCTGGTATCGAGACTTGAACCCACGACCTTTGGGTTACTAGTCCGACTCTCTAACCATTAGGCCATGACTGCCCTAATAATAAGGTAATTGAGACTTTTTTATCTCACAATTTGACTTTATATCAGAATTGCATTTACATCTTGCACTTGCGATTTTAACATCTTGCAATTCTGACTTTAAATCTATTCTGAGCTTTTATCTTGCAATTCTGTGTTTATAATTCTAATTTATAATTCTTGCATATAACTCCCAATTATGAGAAAAAAAACTGAATTGAGAAATAAAACAGAAATGGTGAGATATAAACAGAATTGTGGGGGAAAAAATAAAATCACAATTGCCTTACATACATATTGTATTGCTTTCTATGTTGCAGGCAGCTCAGGAGAAGGACTACAAAAACACTTCCAAGTAGCATGGTGGCAGATTGTCTGTTAGATTTGAGCCTGTCGGAACTGGGGATGTGATAAAAAAGGGAAAAGGAAATTAAAACCTTTTAAATGCACCTCACATTCTTGATTGTTCCATCTGCAAAGCATCTGCCTTGAATTGCATTTTATCAGGAGAGTATTCGTGGAGCTCAAAATGAAAATTTCAGAGAAGAAGACGCCTGTCTGATGCAGCACATGAAACCTAAGCAGAAATATACATGCTGAGAACATGCATTATAGCATCACAGATGCTAGTAAAACGCCTTCATAAAAGCCTCGCAACCCCCTACAGCTATCAGATCACGCAAACCCATTCACCCCGACGCTTGATCCCACAAGGAATACAAGGCTAAAACTGTCTTTTTTTACACATTTGAATGCCTCAGTAGAAGTGCTTGAAATTACACTTCAAATTGGCATGCATTTTCCGTCCCTACAGGGAAGGATGCATTCCCTGTCTTGGTACATTAATCAACTGGAAATTGAGACAACGGGTGAACACACTACGGCTGTCACAGAGCCAAATATAATGTAGAACTTCCACCACCTCAAACAAACCAGAGGGTCTCCGGTATCACTCAGTTCATTAACATTTTATACAGAGAATACAACAGAACAGCCCTCTGGAGTGAGACTGTCTTTTTACACCGGCTGCAAGCCAAAATGGTAAGAAAGGGTCACACTTCACACTTTTCTGAACCTGCAACACAGAGGGTTCTGCTTCCTAGCGTGTTTCCAGAGCCAAAACAAAACCGCAACAAATGGCCCCTTAAAGTTCCTATAGCAGGACTGCCAACATCCTTCAAACTAACAGTGTGTTAAAGGGATAGTTCACCCAAAAGTGAAAATTCTGTCATTATTTACCTACACTCATGTCGTTCCAAAACTGTAAGAATTTCTTTCTTCTGTGGAACATAAAATTAGATTTCAACAATTGAAGTCAATGGTCACCAACATTCTTTAAAATAACTTCTTTTTTGTTCCACAGAAGAAGAATAAAGTCTAACCTGTGCAGATTCTGGAAATGAGATGATGATTACATAATCTTACATTTAAACCAGCACCGCCTCAGCGTAATTCTTTGACATGCGCTAGAAAATCCGGTCCCTGGGGATGTTTAGTATATTCTTGTTAGATTTATCCTACAATAAGGGAGAGAAACAACTTACAGAATTACATAGAAGCTAATAGGCCTGAAAAATACATCGTTTGAAGAAAAAATTACAAATTGAAGTGGCCTGTTTACCTGGGAATTAGTTCTGTTATACACACATGCCTCTAATTTGCATTTATATTCATGTTTCACAGCATTTTCTAAATGAAATGCTACACTTTTATATGGAATACATTTCATTGCATTTAACTCAGAAAAAGGCAACAGTAATGAGTCTCATTATGTCTCAAATTATGTCATTTTAGAGTTCTCTCTGAATTGTGCTCAAGATATGTCACAGACAGCCACAAAAACAGATTGATTAGCTACATGAACAAGGTCACTGACTGATGTCTGAATCCTTTTATTGCGTGCTGGTGCTGTCTATCAACATGATTAGTGCTTTCTTTTACTGCTGAAACAATACTTACTTTAATAGTTGGAGTAAGAGTGATATCATACAATATGCATTTTTTTAAACAGTGAATGTTCTAGATAATGAGAATACATATTTTAGATCTGCCCACTCAGGAGATATGGCATGGATGTGGCTTCTCACAGGCTTAAAGAGAGAGTTCAAATATTCAGAAGATCTATGGTGTATCCCCTCTTAATCTATCCAGATCTGTTCTGTAATGCTGTCTGTGTCACGCGGATGTCAGATTTGAGCAATGGCTAGTGCGAGGGCATCTTCATAAGACATCCAAAACAGAATTGTTCCATTTAAACTATCACCAGAGCAGCTACTAACCAATATATCAATCAGTCGGTATGACCATTCACACAATAATACAGTCTACAGTGTAAATATATTTTTCAAAGTATTATTACTGGATATAACAATCACTATAATTATAACATAAAATAATATACTAGAGTGCAAATATGCTCTAAATTATAATTATTATTTCTCAACATTTCAATACATATATCTGACCTTTACATTTATATCAGTAAATGTTTAGTTACTGTTACTCTTTACAATTCAAACGTTTGAGGTCAGATTTTTGTAATGTTTTTGAAAGACATCTTTTATGCTCGCTAAGGCTGAATTTATTTGATCAAAAATACAGTAAAAACTATAATAATGTAAAATAAGGTTACAACTTAAAATAACTCTTTTCTGTTTTTATGAAATTAATTCCTGCGAGTTTTCAGCAGCCATTACTCCAGTCTTCAGTATCACATGATCCTTCAGAAATCCTTCTAATATTCTCAAGAAACATTTCTTATCATTATCAAAGTTGCAAACAGTTGTTCAGCTTAACATGAACTTGAAAGAAAAGCATTTACTTAATATTTTATAACAATGTCTTTACTGTCACGTTTGATCAATTAAATGCATCCCTGCTGAATAAAATAATTAATTTCTTTCTCAAATAAATAAATACAAATTCTTACTCATTTTGAATAGTAGTGCATATTTATATTTGGTGTATTTTTCATAATCAAATAAACGTCCTATACAAAACCCTATGAGGCAAAAATCCATTTTCTATTCCTATAATAATATTTACATGTGTAAAAACAAGAACATGATTGAAGATCAGTCCTTTTGGAGAGACGATATAAAACAACACTGATTAAACAGCGGCTCGATTTCCAACCAGCTGAACATGGGAGTCACGCTCGATTACTATTAAATCAATAGATCTGAGCCGCTGGTGGCCTGTCTTTGCTGTAAGGTAATTCTATTTTAATTCAAGTCACATTTTACACTCCAGCTTGATCCTATTAAAGAGTGAGATGGGAATGGCCTTTGCTCGCTAAACTACTAATCTACTTCTACGCCTGCCACCTGATGTTTCACGTAAAGACTGACTTGTAATAAAACTCTGGGCCTTCAACACCACACAACGACAAAGAGTAACACCAAACAGTGTTTCTATTACTTTACACACATGACAAGCTGAAATTAATTTCCTCATAATAACTCTATAATGAGAGTACTGTACATCAGAAAAGGAGAATGATGAGTAATCACTATTAAATAAACTGTTAATCATGTAATTTGTGTATTTTGCATTTATTGGTGGAAAATTAGCTGATTGGGTTTATGGGTTTTTAAAATATTGCATTAAATTCAGATGTTTGATTGCTGTGAGATCCTAAACAGTTCTGCAGTATCTCTATTGAGTACCTCATACAGTCCTTGGGGAAGGAAAGACTTGAAAATGCATTTCACACATCAATCTAATTTAATGCAAGACCTTCGTCTACTTTGACCAATTTACCGTGACACTCTTCTTTAACCTGGCCTGCCTCGCGGTTATCTGCAGATGTTAATATTTGATGTCTGTGTGGTCAGAAGGACCAAGGTGAACCTCAGAACTGCTGAGGCTGATAAGTGCGGTTAATGTTTCATCCCTGCGTTTTAGCATGATAATTTTTGAAGGGGTCTGCATGGAAATTGTAAAGCAAATGATGAATCCTTTCTGAGACATCTCCTTTTTCATTTTGAAAAAAATAAATAATACCCAGCTCATTTCAACAAAATCTGTCTCCTAATTATAGTCTTTCTCTCAGTATTAACTCCAATTACAGCAAGACCCATCCTCTTCTAATGTCCCTTGTTGTGTCACTTTCAACCTGATCAACACGTTTTTCACACCAAATTACACCCACCGTCCAACCATTTTATATTTAGTAAATGAGTACATTTCAGCATATTTATTTGTTTATTTACTTATCGGTTACACAGCCTCTCCAAATAATGATTTTACAAAAATGTCCTCTAAAACTGGTATGTATGCAGCAAATGCACATTAATATGAGCTAATGGACCGTGTCGGTGGGTAGGATCATGCTGCCGGACAGATGGCTAGACAGCGTTGATCAGCCGCCTTATGAAAAATAACAAAAAGTTTGGATTTGTGGGACTGGACCACTGTTTATGGCAAATTGATAAGTTCACATTAGCCAACAATATCACATGGAACTCAAGTTAATCCATAGGTATGTGAGGGGTTAGAAAAATTAATGGGAGCACCTACTATTACAGGGGTTAATTTAATTTGTGCAGTGAAAAAACAAACAGGTTGTATATCAGTGTAGTATAAGTTGTGTTCAGCAGTGTTTTAGTACAAGCGCTCAGTGAAATGGTTGGCTTGTCAGACTTCCAAAAAGGCCAAATCATGCAAGTCCATTTAGCAGGAGCGTCTGTAACCTTAACAGCCCAATTTGTTGGTGATTTAAGAACAACAGTCTTTGTGATTATGATCACATTCAGAACGTATGGCAAGACTTCAGTGAAGGCGGCGGCGAAAACTGAAAGTGAATGATATGGACAATCAAACACTAAGAAGGACTGTGTCCAAACAACAGAATTATCGCAGCAAAGGGACAGCAAACCTTAATTTTTTTATCCTGATGAATACCGTTTCCATGAAAACTGACCACAAGAGAACTTCACAAAGCCAACATCCATGAAAGAGCTGCAGCTGCTAAAACTTTTTTATCACAAACACCAATGCTAAAATGAGAAAAACATGGTGTCATGATCATAAAACCTGGACAGTTGGAGCGCCAAGATGAACTTTAACTTGCTTGAATATTATCGAACCACTTTGAGCAGATTTGGAGAGAAAAGTGAGAAACAAGATTCCTTCCTCCAACTGGCTGATGTTTTTATAGACATTATTAAATATTATAATATAAATACATATTGCCATTTCTCAGGTGTTCACATTATTTTGTACAAACCTTGTAGCTATTGGTTCACATCAAAATGTAAAGAATGGACACTTAGCACTGATTTCATAACCCTGGGTTATGAAGACCTGCTCCAGAGACGTTCTAGATCTCTAAAACGCTACAGTGAGACATTTAGAATCAAACAACCAATCATAAACTGCCTCAGTACTTACTTCATTAAATATGAATGCACTTTGTACAACTGCAAAAACTTTCTAGCACTTAAGACTTAAATTCATTAATAACTGGAGTAATAAAAACATGAGTATTTTTGCTGTATGTTTCAGAACAATTCTGGAGTTACTAGAGCGTATCTACATGGCGACATTTCCACAGATTATTTAAATTATTAAACAGGTCACGTAATGTCTTTGGCCAATCAAGGCTATTTCCCATATAAATATGCAAATAAGTAACCCCAGGGTTTACAAATGTACACTGTTAAATCTTGAAACTTGACTACTCATGGTTAATTACTGACCCAAGAAAAAATGAACAGTGTGACAAGAACATATGAATATGAACAGGATCCTGTAGGTTTAACAATGAACTTGTGAAAAGTCCCCGTGTATATTGAGTAGAGTAAATCCACAATACAAGAGTGACCTCTAGTGGTTACAACATATGTTCACACGATACATAATTGAAATGTATCCCTCTAATAGTTATATTTTGTCTATATATGATAACATCATATTTAATTTGACATATACTGTATGAATCAAAAATTAAATGCATAAATATATTTTGAAAAGGACAAACGTGCGTGACTAAAACCGCTATGTAACGCTTCGTACAAAAGTCTGTCAGTAACAAGAGCACGAACCACCACCATCCACAGACAAAGAAAGACGTGCGCCGACAATCTGAGCATTTCAATGGGACAACGACAACAAACATTTAATATCTGGATCTAAAGTTCCGCGGTGTATTTATCGCGGATTCTCATGTAAGAAACATTCAAACTGCATCATAGTTTCATCGGTAAAATGCACCGGTAAGTTAAATGAAACGCGAGCTCAACTGCTAACGCAGCCGTTTACTTATATGTGTTTCAAAACCTAATGAATACTCTGTCGATCAAGACTATAAAACGGCAATTATTGCTCAGCGTTATCATCAATATGCTCAAAACATTTACAGCGACTAACAAACTCGCTTGTGCGGGACCCTTATTTTGTTTTGTTACATCATGCTTTCCGTCACGCCTAGACCGACGAGTCTGATTCATTTCCTCTAATAGATTCTTTTGATCAGTTCATTTCACTGAACCGGCTCAAAATATTTCAGTAGTTCTTTTACGTCATGTAGTGGTCTTTGACATAGCGACAAACATATTCCATGCTTTAAAACGTTCCAATGCATCCATATGCTGCTGTGTATTACAGATTTTAGGTGACTTACTTCAGTTTGTTGCAGCCATGATTCAGTTCTTAAATAAACGGGTCATTAAAACATAATTTGCATTCATATTAAAAAACTGTATTTGAATACTTTTATAAATACTAAAAAAAAATAGTAAAATTGAAAATAGTCTGTCAAAATGCATAAATGTACATTAATACCAACTCTATTTCGTATGTGTATATAAAACTGTCTTACAATCAAAAAAGAAACATTTTCCGATGCGTTTAATTTCTGCTATTCGTTATCAAAGTAACTCACTTTTCGCGCCGTCACTCCAATGCTTATCGTTGCACAATTTGCACTCCAAACAAGCGTCGACTCACCCGTCGCTTCTCGGCTCATAGTGATTCATATAAAAGATTCGACTCAAAAGAATGATTCATTCACGAATTGGAATCCGGCACGTCTAGTGACGTCATATTCAAACGCCATCACATGTGTCTGTTGTTTTGCTAGCATGTAACAGTAACAGCTAACATTAGACGTGTTTTCACAATAGTTTTGAGTTTCACTCAGCTGAGATGGTGCTAGAAAGTGTCGTGTAATGATAAGAGGACGCTACATGCGTCGACACCATGGTCGACACACGAATGGTAACAATGTCAGACCAGGAGTTTCTCCAAAGTAAGTTCATATTTGAATTGTGAGATTTGCTTGTGGTGCTGACTGTGTTAAAATCAAAACAACATGATAATATTATCTGTTTTAATATTTTTATTTTTCTACAACACATTTAAGGAGGATTTTAATAGACAAAATTAAATTTCATTGTACTTACATTTTATTGTACTTAATTTATTGAAACATTCTGATGTATTTAATCATTTATATTTATTTTTTACATTTAATAATATAACTATAGTAACCACTGATAAAAGCATAAATTACTCATCATTTCCGTGCTTAGTTTCTATTTAAATAATGGTACTATATGGGGGGAAAATAGTTGCTTATATACATTTATAAACCCTAACTGCCATTAAAACATTAAAAAGTCTTAATAGATATTTCCAATGATTGTACAGTATTTCAGTTCACTATAGTTGGTGTTTACTGAATCCTTGTAAATATTTCAAAGATTTTACTCTGTGGTGTAATGACTGAGATTTATCTTTCCTCTTGCAGTCATCCAATGTTTAGCCGTTACCTGAACACAGTGGGCTTTCCGCCAGCTCAGACTGTTTACTACCACTGGAGACACTGTTATCAGCCTGGTCATGTATGGTGGACACAACCATCACACCTGCAGCATCGCTGGTCCTCCTTCAGCACTGTCAGACATCCCTCCAGTAGGCCCCCGCGACCTCCGGATCCATACAACTGGAGCTCCTGGAGGCAAACTGAAATACTGCCACACACTCAACCCAGACGAGGCCTTCAACTTTCTGCAGGTCTGATGGACCGCTCTAATAGCGAGCCACCAAAGAAAAGAAAGAGGAGCTCAGACTGGAGGCAGGCAGGGGAAAAATCTCAGTGCTCACCCGAGCGTTCACCTCCAAAAGGCAGCAGGAATCCAAAAGGAAGTCCTGAATGGCTACAAAATGTAACCTGCACTCCAGTTCCTCCAGGAAAATTTCCATCAAGCCCAAACCAGTCTCCATCCACACCAGGTGAATGATTTAAACTAATTTTTTATTTATATTGATGTATTGTTATTGTTGCTAATGTAGTTGTCCATAAAAAAGCCAAATCTTTTACCTCCACAGAGTTAAAGAGACATTGGGAGGATCTTTCTCACCTCTGTAATGCTGCACCATCTGTGAATGGAGGGAGACAAAAATGGCCATTTGACTTTTCTGTGATGTCCTACAATATCCTCTCACAAGATCTGCTCTGTGATAATACGTACCTTTACAGACATAGTCATCCTCCAATTCTGGATTGGCGCCATAGGTATCCAAACATCATCAAAGAGCTGGAACAGCACAGTGCTGATGTAAGTGAAGGAACCATTTGTGAATGCATTGCAGAACAACATTCATTTTATGTTTATGTTATTTATCTGTTATGTTCAGTGGACAAGAATGGATGATTTCCTTAAATATCTGCAATATCATTTTCTCTATAGATAATGTGCCTGCAGGAGGTGCAAGAGGACCACTATAAGCAACAAATCAAACCCTCACTAGAATCTTTAGGTACTTTACATCTTTGATGTCTCTTTAGGTGTCTTAGGTTTTATCAGGACTTTAGATGTTATATTTTATTCAGAATATATATACACTACTGTACAAACGTTTTTTGGTTTTTTTTGATCAAAAATACAGTAAAACTAATATTGTGAAATATTATTACAATTTAAAATAACTATTTCTATTTTAATATATTTTTAAATGTAACTTATGCCAGTGATGGTGAAGCTGAATTGTCAGCAGCCATTACTCCAGTCTTCAGTGTCACATGATCCTTCAGAAATCATGCTGATTTGATGCTCAAGAAATATTTCTTATTATTATCAATGTTAAACAGTTGTGCTGCCTAATATTTTTGTGGAAACTGATTTATTTTTTCAGGATTATTTAATGAATAGAAGGTTCAAAAGAACAGCGTCTATTTGAAATAGTTTAAAAGAGTTTCACTGAACTGTCACTTAATCAATTTAATGCTTCCTTGCTGAATAAAAGAACTGATTAATTAAAAAAGAAATATGACATTATTGTAATGGGAAAAAATTAATTAGATTGCAAAATATAATGCAATATAAAAGCATTTTCACAAGTGGACATTTGAAACATACTGTATTTATGAAACAATAAATAGTGATGAATACAGCACTTCATTTTTAATGCGGTGATCTTTTGCCCTTACAACAGGCTACCATTGTGAATACAAACGGAGAACGGGACTGAAGCCTGATGGATGTGCTGTGGTCTTCAAACGTGAGCGTTTCTCTTTAGTCTCCTGTCACCCTATAGAGTATTTCCAGCGTGGCATCCCTCTATTGGACCGTGATAATGTGGGCCTGATTGTGCTGCTGCGGCCCATTGACCCCCATTGCTCCCTCACCAACATCTGTGTGGCCAACACACATTTACTGTACAACCCTAGACGTGGGGACATTAAACTGGCCCAGCTGGCTATGCTGCTGGCAGAGATAAGCCGGGTGGCCCAGTTACCTGACAGCAACGTTTGTCCTGTTCTGCTCTGTGGAGATTTTAACTCTGTTCCTTGGTCACCCCTGTATCACTTTATTAGGGACAGCAGACTGGAATATGATGGCTTACCTATTGGGAAGGTCGAGAATTTTGCAACATTTCCTCACTCTAATTTTTTTCGGACAGTTTTGGCCTCTTTTAAATTGTCTGACTTGTTGATTTTGCAGGTGTCAGGACAGGAGGAGAACCCAAGGGGGCAGCGCATTCTAAGTGTGCCAATTTGGCCCAGATGTCTGGGCATCTCTCAGCAGTGCCTGTATGAAAGCCAAACAACAGGTCACTTTTCAGCCCTTATTACATACAGTGGGTATAGAAAATAATCACCCCCTTTTAAAATAATCACATTTTGTTGTTTTGCAGCCTAAAATGAAGACGGACACTGTTTTTGTTTTATCCAGTTTTTTATCCAAGTGAAAGATATAACACCAACATGTAAGAAAAATTTTTAAAAAACACCATCACTGAGTTGGAAAAAGGATCAGGACCTTTATTTTGATTAGCTCAGCATGAAAAGAGCTTTCCTGGAGCATTTCAGTCCTTAGTAGTGCAACTGAAGCAAACAATCAATTATGGGTGACCCATCAAAGGATCTCCGGGATAAAGTTGTGGACAGGCACAAGTCAGGAGATAGATAAAAAAAATCCAAAGGCTTTATCAATGCCTAGAAGCACAGTGAAGTCTATTATTAAGAAGTGGAAGATATTTGGTGCAACAGAGACCCTCCCTGGATCAGGACGTCACTCCAAACTGGATGAAAGAGCCAGGAGGAAACTGGTCAGAGTGGCAACCAAGAAGTCAACAGCAACTCTGAAGCAGTTGCAGGAATTCATGACAAAGAGTGGTCATTGTGTGCATGTGACAACAATATCACAAATTGTCCTCAAATGTGGCTTGTATGGGAGGGTTGCAAGTTAAAAGCCACTCCTCAAGAAAGGCCACATGCAGTCACGACTGAGCTTTGCCAAACGCACCTTGCAGATTCTGAGGCAGATGAGACTAAATTTAATTATTTGGCCTCAACACCAAACGATATGTCTGGTGGAAATCCAATACAGCTCAGTATCCATATAACAGCATTCCTACAGTAAAGCATGGAGGTGGTAATATCCTGTTATGGGATGTTTCTCTGCAGCAGGGACTGGAGCACTTGTCAGTATAGAAGGAAAAACGGATGGGGCAAAATACTGTCAAATTCTTGAGGAAAAAATGTGGCCAGAAAGTTGTCAATAGGAAGAAGGTTTACCTTCCAACATGATAATGACCCAAAGCACACAGCAAAACTGAGCACACAGTGGTTGAAGGAGAAAAAGGTGAATGTCCTTGCATGGCCTAGTCAGAGACCAGACTTAAACCCCATTGAAAATCTGTGGAATGACTTGAAGACTGCAGTCTACAAACGGTCACCATCAAATTTCACTGAACTTGAGCAGTCTGCAAAGAAGAGGGCAAATATTGCGAAGTCTAGATGTGCAAAGTTAGTAGAGACAAATGCCAACAGACTAAAGGCTGTAATTAAAGCAAAAGGTGGTTCAACAAAATACTGACACAAGGGGGTGATCCTTTTTCCAACTCAGTGATTCTATTTTTTTTTTTCCTGACATGTTGGTGTTATATCTTTCACTTGTAAGTTGCACATAAATACAGCTGAATAAAACAAAAACTGTGTCCATCTTCATTTCAGGCTGCAAAGCAACAAAATGTGTTTATTTTAAAAGGGGGTGATTCTTTTCCATACCCACTGTATAATGTAAACAGACACTAATTGGATAATAATTGCCAAGAACATTTAGAAACTTATCAGATAAATAATTTAACATTATGTTCTACAGTGTGTTGAAATGTTATTTCTAATGATCATTATATGTACTGTTCAAACGTTTGGGGTCTGAAATTTTTTTGAATGTTTTTGAAAGAAGTCTCTTATTCTTACCAAGGATGCATTTATTTGATCAAAAATACAGTCAAAACCGTAATATTGTGAAATATTATTACTATTTAAAATAACTGTTTTCTATTTTAAAGTGTAAATTATTTCTGTGATGGTAAAGCTGAATTTTTATACTCTTACTCTTCAGTCTTCAGTGTCACTTGATCCTTCAGAAATCATTCTCATATGATGATTTGGTGCTCAAGAAACATTTTATTATTATCAATGTAAACAGTTGTGCTGCTCAGTATTTTGATTCAAATGAATGTAACATTATGTAATTTTATAAATGTCTTTATGCTCACTTTTGATCAATTTAATGCATCCTTGCTGAATTAAAAAAAATAAAATAAAATCTTAGTGGCCCAAACTTTTGACCAGTTGTGTACGTTAACCATTATGGGAACTTTTTTTGCTCCTCTGCTATTAACAGTTACAGCAACTTAGAAATGTATGAATGTCATTAGATTAGATTTAAAATATCAAACCAAGTGGCATCTGAAACTAAAGGATGCAAGTCATTTTCTCAGTCATTTTATGAAATTTCATCTTATAATGTAGTATACAGTAATATTAATTTCAACAGGGACAGTCCCAGTTTTAATGTAATTTTGGAACAACTTTGAAAATTTTATGCAACTACTAACATTTAGTTTGAAATCTTTCCACAGATTCTGATTTGAGGGATTTGGAGCGGGCAGAACCGGATGGGTAAATATAAATCCATATTTCTATAGTGCCTTGCTTGATTCGGTCATGCCAGTCGCATTGATAAAAGTATTAAGTAAAGTTTCTGTAGATCTTTTGTGTTCCTTGTGTTTACATTGTTTAAAAATCCACATCGATTTATTCATATGTTGGTCCATGTGGGCACCATTATTTCGATGACGTCAAATGGTTGCACTCGGTGAGCTACTGGCGCTACCTGTTGCTATTTTTTACCGCAACACAACTCGGAATACACATCTAGGAAAATAAAATACTGATATGATGTCACATTGTGCGACTTTTTTTGGTTGTAATTTTCAGTTGAAGGGCAGCAAGAGATGTGATGTAAGTCTTCACTGCTTTCCTAGCGATAAGAAGAGGAGAAAGGAATGGGAAGATGTCTGTGGACGAATAAACTTCCTAAAGACCCGCATCTTTGTTCTCTCCACTTTAGCCCTGATGCCTTTGAGGCTTTTAGTAGACCACAGCTCAGTAGCTGACAAACGGCAGAGACAAGAAATGCTAGATGCCATCCTGGCAGGATGTAAATATGCCGACCCTTGTCATGATTCTGCAGCCACTGAAGGAGTTTCTCAGCGTGGATTTCACCCAATATCCGGGGCGTTTAGACTCCTTGTGGGAAAAAATCGATGGTGCGGCATTTGGTTTAAGCCTACGCTTATTTCCATCGTCACCTGTAAGCTCTATCAGTAGCTGTGGTCATCGTATCAGTATTTTATGTTCCGTGTTGTGTATTCTGTTGTGTATTCTCCAGTAGCTCACAGAGTGCAACCATTTGACGTCATCGAAATAATGGCGCCCCAATAGTCCAAAATATATATAAAACAATGTGGATTTTTTAAAATAACTTAAATCTTTCATGGGTTTTCTACTACATATTTAAGTAAGAGACATCTTTTACGTTATATTGAGCCATTAATTTCTTAAAACCCCGGGTTTCCTTTAAATTCTAACAGTGATTATTCTTCTCTCATGCGATCTGTTTGTAGTTTTACCAAGGCCAGCATTGAGCACTGTTTGAAGCTGACCTCTGCATACTCCCACTACCTGAAAGAGAGCAGTCAACCTGAGATCACCACATGCCACTCACGGACAGCCATCACCGTCGATTACATCTTCTACTCCGCAGCTCTGGGGGATGTGATGGCTCAAGCAGGTTCGACCATTACATTACTATTCTCTTTTAAATTCATTGGAAATAGTTGTTGTGTAATGTAGCATTTCATTTCAAATAAAAATTCCGATTATTTATTTCTGCAGCTATTGTGGTTGCTGTCACCACATAAACATGTATTTGCGTAAAAGGAACAGTTCCCTAAAAATGAACATTTGCTGAAAGTGTACTTCACCCACAAGCCATCCAAGATGTATATGAGTTTGTTTCTTCATCAGAAATTTAGCATTACTTCATTTGTTCAGCAATGGATCCTCTGCCGTGAATGGGTGCCGTTGGAATGAGAGTCCAAACAGCTGATAAAAACATCACAAGTAATCCACATGACTCCAGTCCATCAATTAATGTCTTGTGAAGGGAAAAGCTGCTTGTTTATAATAAACAAATCCATCATTAACCTCATTCTGACAGCATCCTTTCACTGCAGAGAATGCATGAGCAAGTGACATAATCGAACATTTCTCCAGATCTGTTCCCATGAAAAAATAAACTCATCTACATCTTGGATGGCCTGAGGGTGAGTACATTTTTAGCAAACTTAAATTTTTGGGTAAACTATTCCTTTAAATATCCTCAAAGTAGAAGCTGATGCCACTAGACTATCGATGTACGTGATGCATCACTGCTCCTGTAATCATGTGACTTGTGATTATGCAGTTTGCTGCAGTGCAGTACATTCAACAGCAAAATTTCTGCTGCTGCTGGTTACCATGGCACTATTTTTTCCTTCGTTTACCCAGAATGCAGTGTGCCACCAGAGAAGGGTCTGCAGCTCCTGGGCAGGTTATCCCTGGTGGGGGAAGATGAACTGCAGAAGGTTAACGGTCTTCCCAACCAGCACAACTCCTCTGACCACCTGCCGCTTTTGACACGTTTCCGTCTGCACCCTCGAGCTGAACAAAAGCATTTGCAAGTATCATAAAGCCTTTAATATGTTTGTAGCCAGAGATGGAACATTTTTCTAACAAACTCACAAAAAAAAAAAAAAAAAAAGTTCTCATGTTTGTTTCACACCAGCAAAAAATGTCATGACTCACAGATTCTCTTGAGACAGTCTATAACAAACTTGAAGCAGAAGTGGAATAACTTGTCTAAGTTATTGATAACTGATTTACCCAGTGCATTATGGAATGGTGACATGCACACTGTAATCAATAAATTAGGGATTTTTTATTATGAAAAATGGCAGCTTTGACAATAAGCATGTCATTTGAAGATCAAATTTTTTTTTTTCCAGGCTTTACAAGTTAACTATTTCGGACTGGCATCATTTTATAGATTATAAGAAGGTGAAAAATAATAAATGATTTTATCTTCAAGCAGTTATTTGTGTAGTATTTTATTGTGTTGCTCTTTATTTAGCAAAAAATGTACAGTGGGGTCATTAAAGCAAAGGGCAACATGCTGAATACAGCGAAATTCTGAAATTCATGTATTTTCAAATTGTTGTGCTGATATTATATTTTATAATTAAATTATTTGAAAAGTAAAATAGGAGCATTTTACTAATGGTAATAATTATCAGTGTTATTTTAGTATCATATTCTATTTAACATCTTTTAAAGTAGTTTTTATTTTAGCTCTTTTCATTTTGATTTTAAAGCTTTAGTAATTTTGTTGTTTTGTAATTTTTATTGATATTTTTATGAATTTTTATTTCAGTTTTAGTTATTGTACTACATCAAGTTCAACTAAGTAAAATGTGAAATTTTGACAACTAGTTTAAATAAATTTAATTGATTTATTCATTCATTCAGTTTCAAGCCTGTTCCCACATCTAATTCTTATGACTTTGCAACTGAAATGTACATTACAGTTTGAATATATTCTGAAAGTGAAGGGAAAACTTGCTGACAGCGGCAGTTACTTTCTGAGGTTGTTTCGTAAGGATTTGATAAAGAATTCAGCGGTATTTCTGGATTATTAAAATCCAGATGATAAGACGCTGAACTTCTAGGGTGTTCTTTGACCGACCTGGGATATTTTCTCTAGGCGCGAGACAATAGTGGGTGTTCTAGGAGGCCTTTTATCTTGGGAGTAGAGATGAAAAATGAAGGATTTTTGGTAAATCCTCCGGGGCTCTATTCATGTGTGACGCTGTCTTTGTAAACAGATTAATGCGGGCATATTCCCTCCGTACAGACAGAGACTTCACTCAGGCTGCGTTCTGTAACTGTGGCTGTGAGATTTAGGGCAATGCTGATGTTACATCACCTGGTTTAATCTCAGAGCTTCTCTTTTGCAAGAGCAGATCCTTGGCCCACAGAGAGGAGTGCGTTTGTTGAGTTTTCACTGCTAAGGTATGGGTAATGTACAGTCAGCCGGTCAGTAGTATCGCAACATAAACGAGTTTATTAAATGGAAAATAAATAAATACGTGAACATAAATTTCTGCTATGAAAAGTATTAATACTTATACTCTTAAGTCTGAAATCAGTTTCGATATCAAATCAAGCGATAATTGAGACGCAAAATGGCATCGGTTGCGTTACACCGGATTGTCAAGATCAGAATCGAGTATTCCAGAGAACCGCGAAAATAAGCACAGTGAACGGCCCAATCACAGACTTACAGAAAAACAATAGATTTTATTAAAACATGCTACAGAGGAATGAACAAATTACATTAATGTTTCATCATGGGGGAACTGAGGTGACCCAAAAACAAATTTATGACAGAAAAGAGGACTGATGGTGCAAGCTGAGGTAAGGCTTACGAAAAATGTGTATAAGACAGTTGAGGGTTAAATGGATCCTTATTTAGGCGAATACATTTATAATACGAAAAATATGAACAGAAAACTGAGGACAAGTTGAGGTCTTCATAATGAGTCACATCATTAACTTTCTTGCTGAGAAAAACATTTCCTTTAAAATTGATTATTTATCATTCATCTAACTTGATTGTATTTTCAGGCAAGCCCGCATTTAAGACATGGAAACCAAAATTCTATCTACAATCTCATGACTATTCATTTCACTTATGAATTGTGATATGAATTTTGGTAATGCATACCATTAAACGTATCTTGTAACGGAGATAAACTCACTTTCTAATCATTGTGCTACAGAAACGTAAATTTAATGTGCTCTTTAATCATAAAAAAAAGAGTCAGTGCTAAAATAATAGAATTTTATAATAATGGGTAAAATGTCTCATCTTAGCACCTTTGAGGGGAGATCACTGCATTTCCTTAAAACCAGAAAGCCATTTACAAACTAAAACATTTTTGTCTGCCATAAAGTTTCACTCACAATTTCACACATCCGATTAGTTAAACAAACAAGAAGTTATAAATTATAGAAATCAGTAACAATGTGGTGTTCTTCAGCAGCAGACCGCTTCTCTCCCAGAAAGGGTCTGAGCAATTCAACATGGTACATTAGATATGTCATTGAAACTCATGACCTTTCATCTTCATGTGACTGGGATGAAACCTTCAGCCCTATGGATGATTTGGACATATTCAATGGTCTGGCACTTGTGTGGTTTGGTAGCTTTTGATAGAAAGCTGGTACCAATTACAAGGCAGAATGAGCTAGCTATAATGTGGTAGTTTAGTCAATAGCACCCAATAAGCATCGTTCAGAGAGGAACCGCTCACACAACCCATGAAGAATTGGTAACAATGTCACTGCTACAATTTTAAAGACAGGTCTGCTGTCAAGAAGGACGGATTGGCAGACCTTCTCCATGTGCATAGCTTAATCTCATGAGGTGAGAAAATTCAAAGTGATATGCTGTTGATAAAGAGGGATTGATAAAGGGGACAGGGACACAGTGATGGAAAAAATATGAGATGGGAGTAAAATGTACATTTCAATGATTTTGCGTTCCCCAGCAAAACTTTTGCATTCTCTCAAGAAACACTCTTGTAAGTTTTGCTGAGAAACTGAGCGGTTGATCGCTTTTGTAAAAGTATTGCTCTCCCCCCCAAGAAACTTTTATATCCTAAAAATTATATTTCAATGTCGCAAAAGTATCACATTCCCTCAATAAACTTTGCGTTCGCTGGAAAAAGCATTGAAAAATAGTTTTCTCTCCCACTTAATATTTAAAAATATTAAGTGGGAGCATCACCATGTCCTTTTAGGACAGAGATGCTCAAAAAACAAAACCACAAAATACTGTACTGGTTTAACAACCGGTAAAAAAAAAAAAAAAAAATTCTCTACAACTGCAACCGACATTTTTATGAGAAAATAAAAACCGTACAAAGCCTTCAATGTAAGGTGACGTCAAACCTTAGTCAATAAATCATGTCCATTCCTTCCATATCACAGGAGCGTTTGGGACTGTATGCAGGTAACAAAAAAAAAAAACAAAAAAAAAAGTAAAGTGGATTGAATACAGTTCTTGTGGGCAGAATGAGTAGCTCTCTGAAGCTTAGGTCCCTTGTGTCCTTGCACTTCTGGCAAAAAAAAGCTTATGTCTTCTCTCCTCCAGCCCAGTCAGCCTCCAAAACTACCAGCAGCACAGCACGAGGCACTGAGGTTTACATCTCTCTGCCAAGCACAATCCATTCACACTCCAGCTCTCACTGCTTGTGGACATTCTGTCCTAAAATAGAGCCTTTTCCCCAAATTTCCATATTTGCTTGAATATTTCAGTCAGTTCACAACTTTTTTTTGTCTTCTAAAATGCTTGACAATTACTAGGGTAAAAACATTTTTAAAGCAAAATTAATATCCTTCGCTCTTAAACGTTCCACTATTAAAAAAAATGTTATGGCTGGAAAAGGAACATCATATTCTGTTAAAAACATTTTTTTAAATCACTTTTAACTTTTGCTGTTGACTAAGAAGGGCACCAAATGCTCTCTCTAACATGAAAGTACAACAATAAATATGTTCAATATCCTGTACAGTTCACAATGTGCATTAAATAGTGTTTAAAAACATCTTCAGTGGATCTGACTGAGGGGGGACGTGTGGAGGATAAAGCTGGTACGTTTAGTGTCTTAGATGCGGATCTGGTAGCCATCACTGAGGGTGCTGAGCTCTGCTGGCTTTCTGTCCAGTGCTGCTGGCCTGCAAAGAAACATGTTTAGGTTAGCTTCATTTTAGAGATTATTGTTGCGCAAATATGCTGAACCTTTTGGTTCATGGATGAATTGTTTTAGAGCAGAATTAACCACATTAGTAAGAGTGTAAGAAGGCCCAAAAAAATAAAATTAATATACAGTACATATTATTTTAATAAATTATATAATTGGGTAAAAAAATATACATAAAAAATGTAATAAATAAAAAATGCAAAATAAACAACATATTGATATACATAACCATTCAAAAGTTTGGGCTCTATGATTTTTTTATTGTTTTTGAAAGTAGTCTCACCAAGGCTGGATATATTTGATCAAAAATACAGTAAAAACAGTAATATTGTAAAATATTATTATAATTTAAAATAGCTGTTTCTATTTTGATCTATATTTAAAATGTAATTTATTTTTGTGATGCAATGTGGAATTTTTGTCTAGTATTCAGTCACACGATCCTTCAGAAATCATTCTAATATGCTGAGAAACATGTCCTATTATTATCAATGTTTAAAACAGCTGAGCTGCTTAATATTTTAGTGGAAACCTTTTTTCCAGCATTCTTTCATGAATTTAAAGTAAAAAAAAAAAAAAAAAACAGCATTTATTTGAAATAGAAATTAATAGCTTTTGATCAATTTAATGCATCCTTGCTGTATAAAAGTAAAAAAAAAAAAGGGTCTCACTGAGCCCAAAACTTTTGAGCAGTAGTGTAAAAATACAAAATAATAAAAATATTAAGGACACAATCTTACATTAAAGTTCTGTTGTTAAGCAAATTCAACCTTCCGCTACAAAATATAGTCCCTGACAAATAAACCTACCTAGTTTACTTTAAATATTGAGCAAATTACATTTTAGACACAATATGGCCAGCTAATTTCTTTTACTTTTGCTCTCTTGTTAACACAATCAAGTGGATTGATACAAACACTAAAAATGTCAAGTGCTGTTAGATAAACAGTCCATGGACAATAACTAACTGTTGTTTTAGTCTATCACTAATTTGAATCTCACACCTTTTTTTATCCCACAGGTTTATTTGCTGAGATAAATCGCATTAATGTTCAACCACCACTTTCAGTCCAGCTGAGAACACAGAGCTGCTGAAGAACAAAGTGCTCCATCACAGACCTCCAGCACAGCCGTAACTGTTGTTGCCATCAAAGGTCTATCACATTTTCCCTTCCACTATTCACTTTTATGCTACTACTCTTGTAAACAAATCAATAGGCCTCCATGTTCTTTTGACTGATGTGGGCTATTTGAAGCATGTGCTTCAACGCCAGGTGATCAATCGCACAGCAGTGCCAAGGCAGGTCCTCTCCAGCTCTGCCTTTTACAATTCCTTCCTTCATAAAAGACTAAGAATGAAAGTTTCTCAGGCAAACATTAGTGTTACCAAATAAATGTAAATAGATTTGTCATTGCAGGAAACCACAACCACAATAGCAGCCTTATGATTAGTCAAAACAAACACTCTTTTATATCTCAACCCTAAGACACATAACTGATCAAATATATAATAAGTTATATAATAAGTCTCTTATGTTCACCAAGGTTTCACTTATTACAAATACAGTAAAAACAGTAATATTGTGACTTTTTTTTTTAATTATCAGTCTTGGTTTGGCTAATATTAGAGACAAATACTAAGAATTATTTTTCCCAATGCACTTTTTTGACAGCTGAAGAACAACCTTTAGGAAGAATAACGCAAACTCCGAACTCTGGAGAGAATCACATGCATATTTTCATTTTATCTTCTGGGTGTTTCTGGTCTTTAATGATGGACAGAAAATTGTGGTGAGAAAAACAGCAGGGAATGGGACTGCAGAGCTTGAAGTGAGAATTTTCATCTATTTTGTAAATGTGAGTTATAGATCTTATTAAAACTTTTTTGACCTTGTAATTTTTAATTAAAACATAATTGGATCTTTTTCTCTGATGACGTATGCAGGACTTTTCCAATCGTTCAGTCCACTTATATTCCCCTTCTTTTTACAACTGACTGCAAGCTCACATTCAGATCTGCGTCCATCCAATAAACTAACATTGCAAAGAACCAAGTTCCAACCTTACATTTTTTTTACTTTTTCAATAATCTGCTTCACTGAGATAAATGTCAATACGGAAGAAATTTGCCGCTACACTGTAAAAAAGATTTTTCAAAGTTGTAAATAAAACAGATCACAGGAGTACATTTAACAAGAAAAGTCTTTAGTCTTTACTTTAAAAAGTCATGTTTAATTCAATGTTTTACTTGCCATTTTCTGTAATTAACTGTCAAATTTAATATCAAATTCTGAGTGAAACATTTGACACCAAATTTTAAAGGGAAACGTCTTTGTTTGGGCTTCCGAAAGCGGATGATGTCACGGAAATAGTGGTTGCAATTTATTTTTTAACTCTGTCCCTGAGCAATATAACGCCAATTTGCTATTGTGTGCTGCGCATTTTACTGAGGACAGCTTCCACATCACGAGTGAGTAGTGCCGGATTAAGTTTTTGTTGAAAGACGGAGCAAGGGGCGGGGCAGTACTGAAACACCGTCTAAGCTGTTCGCCAATCACAACACACTGGGACAGCTAACCAATCACAACACATTTTGTTTTTCGGAGGCGGACCTTCATCAAAGCCGGAACTAATCGAGCCGTTTGTGCCAGGATGGGGAGAAAGGTATTTTAATAATGTAAATTATGTGAAAAATAATGCGTTTTTCGAACCACCAAGCATGAGAGCATGTTCTAGTACACCCCCAAAACAAAATCAAGACTTTGTAAAAGAGCATAATAGGACCCCTTTAAGTACTTCCATTTTATTGCAACCTTAAAGAAACACAAAGTAAATTCTGCCATTATTTCTGTCAATGTTTACTCTCATGTCACTGCAAAGCCATATTATTATGGCTTTGTTATAACTGTTAGTTCCTCCATAAACACAGAAAAACACAAAAATATGATTTTTGTACACAAAAAAAGCCATACAACAACGGTTTACACATGAACCTTTTGGGCAATTTTGGTTTGTTCCTCACACAAACGTATATGGTTTAAACTTATATGGTTTCAGTAGACTATTTCAGTAAGTTCTCTGGACTCCTTTTAAAGGAACACTCCACTATTTTTGAAAATAGGATCTGATCACTGAATCTGATTAGACCGTTAGCATCTCGCTCAAAAATGACCAAAGAGTTTCTATATTTTTCCTATTTAAAACTTGATTCTTCTGTAGTTACATCGTATACCAAGACCGACGGAAAATGAAAAGTTGCGATTTTCTAGGCCGATGCACATGGTACGGCAGCAAAGTTCCTTGATTATTACGCCGGAATGAGAGTATAGTTCCTAGCCATATCGGCCTAGAAAATCACAACTTTTCATTTTCCGTCTGTCTTAGTACACGATGTAACTACAGAAGAGTCAAGTTTTAAATAGGAAAAATATAGAAACTCTTTGGTCATTTTTGAGTGAGATGTTAACGGTCTAATCAGATTCAATGATCTATTTGTTTCTTTTGTTTGCTTGTTTTTGTCCTTTTGGGAGTTTATGACAGTTGTGGTCATTAGTTACCTGATAAGAGCTACAGTTACCAGTGTTGGGGAAAGTTACTTTTAAAAGTAATTCATTACAATATTGCGTTACTCCATAAAAAAGTAACTAGTTACTTTTCATGGAAAGTAATGCATTACGTTACTTTTGCATTACTTTTTGTCACGTGAGCTGGGCTTGCATATTTTTAAAAACAAAAAGCCCAAAAGTGATATTTATTTCTCTCAACACAGGGACAGGAGAGCTGTCAGTGAATAAATGAGAAAACAAAGTAACTTGTGTTACTTATTTTAAAAAGTAACTTTTTTTAATTAAAAGTAATGCGTTACTTGAAAAAAGTAATCTAATAGCGTAACTCGTGTTACTTGTAATGCGTTACCCCAACATTGGAAGTTAAATCTTAAAGAATTACATTAAGACTCTTCAACAAAGCCTCATTTTGTATCCTATAAAACACAATACACAGCATACATGTTTGAAACAACATGAGGCTGAGTAAATAATGACAGAATATTCATTTTCAGATGAACTGTCCCTTTAAGAGATTTATTTGTATAAGAGGTGTAGTATTTGTATAAGACGTTTCCTTTTGAGAGCTTCAGGGACTGTCACATGCTGCATGTCTGCAGGGGATTTTATGACAGTGGCAAAACCTCATAATCATCAGCTGTAGAACTGTGGGGGAGTTGGAGAGCAGATTCAGCGTGACTTCATTTCGTAACTTTATAATTCTTTCCACTATAAGTGAATGAACAAACTCATCTGCCAAGAGATGCATTTGCTGTGCAGTTCCTCAGGGTAACTGAGGGTGATGCTGACGTTAAATGTGTGCTGTGTTTCAGCTGCTGCTCAGTAATTAACATCTCAGATCATGTGACAGGAAGGTGCTATGGAACACAGCAAAAATAGCTCCGATTGGGAAGCAGGAGGTCCACAGATTTGAAGTCTAAACTTTAGTATCATTTCATGCCTTGTGCGGTTCATCCTATCATCTTAGAGGTACATTAGTTTGACTAAATAATTACAGCATTGTGAGACACAACAATCAAGAGTTATTTTTTTAGACGTGTCAAAAGAAGCACTACAATACAACATGTAATTAAACGAAACTCAACGGCTCAAGCTTGAACACACATAGGGGACGTTGCTGTGGTATTTTTAAATTGCTTAACAAACATACTCTAGATGAGCGTCTTTGATGGTTGTGATGGGGCTTGCTGTATTTTTCAGCATCTTACTTCGTTTCAAGACATCAAGGACTTAAGCACTTAAGTAAAATGTGGGGTTTTTTTTCAATTTCAGTAAAATTATAAAACCTGAAAAGGTAAGTTTATACCAAACACAGCAAAAACACACTAATCTTCACAACTAAACATAGTTCAGGGATCTGAATCAGTGAATCATTTTTTTTTTTAAATCTGTTTTATCTGTTCATTTACATGAACCGTCTGAATGAATCGATTCACTTGAATTAACTGGCATTTCGAACACTACATAAGACCATTGAATCATTGAGGACTGTTTAGGATGAACTAGTCCTGTTTAGGATGAACTAGTTATATACAGTATATATATATATAAGAATAGACCATTTAGGACAAACCGATTCACTACAACGAATCAGAATTCACTATCAAATTCAGAAGTCACTTTCAAATTAAGCAGCTTTCTGTCAACGCGCAACCAACTTAAGCCCGTGGCAAATTCTGTATGGAGAAATCTTTTGCTCCTACGTGAAATTCACAATCATATGTATTTCGTCAGCTAAAATTCGCAGAGCATTGACAAACACACATGCAAACTAAAGCACAGCAGCTTTAACTTGATCCGGTGCTTCAGAGGATTTAGTTACATCATCAGACGCTGAGCTCTGAAATGCTAAAACATAAACAGGACCTTCTGATTATCACTGTATGTTTATGCAGAAGGATTATTCATTGGTTCATTTCAGCATGACGTCAATGAAGCCCGCATCCACCACAGCTGTTGCGCATTGGACTCGCATCCTATTAGAGCGAACGCCAGCCCAGTGTACTGCCCGAGGGCAGCTTGTACTGACAGCAGAGGAGTGTCACATCAGCTGCAAGTGTTTAAAACGCCACTTTGCTTAAATAATTACCCCTAACTCCCTGCTCTAGGTCTTTTTTCCCACAGCTTAGGGATCCCTATGTATATATGTCTTTCTAAAACGACCACTTCTTTCAGAGAGGAAGCTTTGCTATCTACCACTATGTCACTTTTTATGACTCTCTTCTTAGTAGATACAGTGCACTGCCTATATTTCCCAGGGGCGGCACTAAAAAGAAAGGAACCTTATTTCCTCAACACCACAGACAAAAGCAGCCCGAAGTCTCACTTGTAAAGTGATCAGTAGAGCTAAAAGGGGCTATCTGCTCCACTCGGCACAATAAAAGAGCTTCTCCACCAGTATTTGCGCTGCACTGCTATAGACACTTTGAATCCATAAGTCAAGCACCTGGACGAGAGGAACAGGGTTGTGCTTTAGTAATACGAGAAGCGGCCAACCATGTGCTGCTAGAAGAGATTAATCAACGGATTGCCAGCACCTGCTTCACAGTGTCACCATCACAGCTCTAATGAGAATACACTGGGTTAAAGTTTTTTTAAACTTTTGCATTCGCCTAGAAACACACAGCGTCTCCCTGACATGGCTGCTTCAACACTAACTGCGGTTACTGAAACCACGCCTTCTTTCTTTGCGTGAACATTTGGGCAGCATTATGCAAATATTTCCACATAGTGAGGTAGATATGTGGGGGCGTGTTAGAACGAGCCGTTTTAGGGGGG
>NW_015555808.1:622359-625745 GCF_001515605.1 Sinocyclocheilus anshuiensis | reverse complement strand
TATGCACAATCAGCTTGTAACACTCCAAAGAGAAAGGAAAACTTGAAATCGCATCATATGACCCCTTTAAATTTGGCGATGGAAAAAAACAGGAATTGTAAACCAGCCTAAAGTTTTTATTAATCTTCAAAAGGCTATGATTTAATTGAATGAATATTAAAATAGAATAGAATTCAAAATAAAAATATTTTGTAACAACAATACAAGTCTTTACTATCACTTGGCCGATACCGATATGGTGGCCGATATATCGTGCATCCCTAATTAATTTCTTCTTACAGTTTTAATTTATTTTTGACCAAATAAATGCAGTCTTGATGAGCATAAGAAACTTTTGAACAGTAGTGTACTGTATAGTAAAAGAGAACTTAATATATAAATAAATACATGTATACACTACCATTCAAAAGTTTTATTTTATTCAGGAAGGATGCATTGAATCAAAAGTGATGGTAAAGACATTCATTTATAATATTACCAAAGAATTCACAAAATACTAAGCTGCACAACAACATACATATTATAACCTACATATAATTAAAAAAATTTTTTTTAGCAGTACAGCATCTTGGTGACATCAGATTTAATGCCTGTCATTGTAAACACTCCTTGAATGGCTCATTTTCAGAGGATTATTAATAAAAGCTGTCTAATTACATTCCAAGAGCTTAATCACCCGAAATATGAAGATCACTAAAAATATGTCAACATTAAATAAATGCAACCCAAGTAATTACTTTTTAAGCTTCCATGGCCTGCTGCAAGTCATGATGAGTCACAGCTGCCAATAAACCACTGACAGCTTAAGACTGCATTTATACTTATTTTCTTGACAGAAACTTTTCTACCAAGTGACTTACACACAAGTGGATATTTTCCACAGCTTATTTCTCAGAACTGAGTTTCCTCAACATCAAAGTGTCCATTACTTACGATTTGTCTCTTCTGTGGACATGTTGGCGTCTTTGAGGGCTGCTGCCTGCTCGGCGGCGCGGTGATAAAGACTTGCCTCGGGTTCGTTCTTTGATTGGAGACTGAGCACTGGATGACTTGAGGATCTGCAATAAAACCCAGTTGTTTTAAAACATTTATACGTTTCATATATTTTCTTTTCATTATTATTGTATGTATGTGTCTGGGAAAGTCATGCATTTTTGTATACATGAAAAATATATACTTTTTTTCTGTTTTTATTTGGCTAGAAATATTAGTAGGTGTAATCTGTGGAAAAAAATTTTCTGCCATGGGATAAAAAAAAGTATGCAAATGTATTTTTCATAATTCAGACTTTTTCCTTTGTGATTCCGAGTTTATATCTCACAATTCTGACTTTTTTCTCACAATTCTGAGAGAGATATATATATATATATATAGAGAGAGAGAGAGAGAGAGAGATATACACACACACACACACACACAGAGTTCTGGCATGAAACTCTCAGGGGTTAAAGCAAAACAAAAATCCTGAGCCTGAACTTTTTTTCGGGGGCGGGGCGGGGCAGCACATGCAAATTTATATATAAACTAACGATGAGGCAATAATAATTGGCTCAAATAAAATATCAAAACCAAGAAATTACATGATTGTATTGAACAACACTGTTAATTTTAATTTTAAGCCCTGAACTCTAGATGGCGCAGTCCGATAGGTCTAGCTCAATCTGACCTGGCGACATCATTGTCACATGGCAGCTGATTGGTTCTCTCCTGTATCGGTAGCCAGTGAGCTCGCTGCTCAATATTCAAATACCTGGCTTTTGTTTGCTGTAGCAGTTGGCAGCGCACTTCAGAAACCCTCCACCTTCCCCAGCTCCACCTGTATAGATCTGCTACGGGGTGATTCATGTATGCTATATGGGGGTTATTCATATGTGTTATATGTGCAGCAGCAGTATTTCTTACATGCTTACAGCAGCATGTTGTGGATGTATTAGCAGCAGCGGCGTAGCAGATCTATTCCGCCAAGACCAAATACATTAACATAGTCATGTACATTATCATGCCAATCCCTCCGAGAGTTGTCAAGACAGAAATATATATTTATATATAAACACACACACACACACACATAGTGAAGCAACGATATGTAAATTTATATATAGCTATGAGGTACTAAAGATCATTTTTATCTTCAGTTTGGAGATGAAATTAAGATTTCAAGGCAATTACAATGAAAAAGGCTTGAAATCTTCCAGGTGGAAAAAAGCAAGCAGAGAAAGTCACAGATGAGGAATAATCATCAATCCGACAGGGATCCGGTGCTAAAGAATGACAGATCTACAATCAGTTTATTAAAAAAGGGCCTGAACTTTTTCACACCCCAGGGAGCAAAAGCTGAATCACTCTAACTGTGTTTTCTCATTGGCGAGCGCAGCACAAATAAAGCTAGTGTTATGAAAAGCTCCACATTACGTTCATTAACTTGATGACGTTAATATTAATAATAATTATATAATAAATAATACATTTTATTTGTAATGCGCCTTTCTTAATACTCAAAGCGCTACAACGTACAAACAAATATCAAAAATAAAATCATAGTAATAGTCATAAATTAAAAGCTTCAGTAAAAAGATACATCTTAAGAAGTTTCTTAAACAATCCAAGGAAGCAGCATTCCTAATAAACACAGGTAATGCATTCCATAACTTAGGCGTGTTATAGGAAAAAGCCTTCCCCCCCATGGTTTTTAATTTACAACGAGGCTGATACAAGGAAAAACAACAAGCAGAGTGGAGAGAGCGAGAAGGTGTGGAAAGAGTTACCAAGTCACAAATGTAATCTGGAGCCAGCCCAAGCACTGCTTTATACACTGAACAAAATTATAAACACAACACTTTTGTTTTTGCCCCCATTTTTCATGAGCTGAACTCAAAGATCTAAGACTTTTTCTATGTACACAAAAGGCCTATTTGTCTCAAATATTGTTCACAAATCTGTCTAAATCTGTGTTAGTGAGCACTTCTCCTTTGCCGAGACAATCCATCCACCTCACAGGTGTGGCATATCAAGATGCTGATTAGACAGCATGATTATTGCACAGGTGTGCCTTAGGCTGGCCACAATAAAAGGCCACTCAAAAATGTGCAGTTTTACTGTATTGGGGGGTCCGGGGGGGTCCGAAAACCAGTCAGTATCTGGTGTGACCATCATTTGCCTCACGCAGTGCAACACATCTCCTTCACATAGAGTTGATCAGGTTGTTGATTGTGGCCTGTGGAATGTTGGTCCACTCCTCTTCAATGGCTGTGCGAAGTTGCTGGATATTGGCAGGAACTGGAACACGTTGTCGTATACGCCGATCCAGAGCATCCCAAACATGCTCAATGGGTGACATGTCCGGTGAGTATGCTGGCCATGCAAGAACTGGGATGTTTTCAGCTTCC
>NW_015555808.1:620053-620307 GCF_001515605.1 Sinocyclocheilus anshuiensis | reverse complement strand
TGCCATCGAATGTGAGCATTTGCCCACTCAAGTCGGTTACGACGACGAACTGCAGTCAGGTGAGGACGACGAGGACGACGAGCATGCAGATGAGCTTCCCTGAGATGGTTTCTGACAGTTTGTGCAAAAATTTGCAAACCGAGCAAACCGATTGTTGCAGCAGCTGTCTGGGTGGCTGGTCTCAGACAATCTTGGAGGTGAAGATGCTGGATGTGGAGGTCCTGGGCTGGTGTGGTTACACGTGGTCTGCGGTC
>NW_015555808.1:577469-620034 GCF_001515605.1 Sinocyclocheilus anshuiensis | reverse complement strand
TAAGATACATCTTAAGAAGTTTCTTAAACAATCCAAGGAAGCAGCATTCCTAATAAACACAGGTAATGCATTCCATAACTTAGGCGTGTTATAGGAAAAAGCCTTCCCCCCCATGGTTTTTAATTTACAACGAGGCTGATACAAGGAAAAACAACAAGCAGAGTGGAGAGAGCGAGAAGGTGTGGAAAGAGTTACCAAGTCACAAATGTAATCTGGAGCCAGCCCAAGCACTGGCCTTTTGTGTACATAGAAAAAGTCTTAGATCTTTGAGTTCAGCTCATGAAAAATGGGGGCAAAAACAAAAGTGTTGCGTTTATAATTTTGTTCAGTGTATGTTAAAATCAGAGTTTTAAAATCAATACGTGATCGAACTGGGAGCCAATGAAGTTGCTGGAGCACTGGGGTAATGTGATGGCGTGAGGATGTATAAGTCAAAACCCGCGCAGCTGAGTTTTTAATATATTGTAGTCTCTTAACAGAACTTGCTGGTAAACCCCCAAAGAGAGAATTGCAATAATCGAGCCGTGATGTGATGAAGGCATGAATAAGCCTCTCAGCATCAGGCCTAGAAAGAAAGGGTCTAATGCGAGCCATGTTACGAAGATGGAAAAAAGCAACTTTAGTTATGTTTTTGAAGTGAGAATTAAAAGTCAACTGCGCATCAAAAATCACACCCAAATTACACACCTGAGCAGAAGGAGATATTTGGGTATTGTCAACTGAAAGTTTAAAATGACTAAACTTAGTAATATTAGATGGAGTGCCAATTAATACAATTTCCATTTTAGAACAATTTAGTTTTAAAAAGTTGTGTTTCATCCATGCCTTAAATTCCAGCAAACAGGCAGAAAGAGTTAAAAAGGAAGAAGTGGAATCAGGCTGAGTGCTAATATAAATCTGGGTATCGTCCGCGTAACAATGATAGCCCAGGCCATACTTCTGAATAATCTGCCCAAGAGGCAGCATGTAAATACTAAATAGAGCAGGTCCCAAAACTGACCCCTGAGGGACACCCTGACACAAAGGCGCAGTCTAAGATCTATTAGTACCCAGGTAAACAAACTGAGAACGTTCTGAAATATAAGATTTAAACCAGTTCAACACAGTTCCAGATAGACCATTATGTAGTAGTATTAACTTCATTATGCTACTAGACAACAGATTTCCCAAACTCAATCGCTCTATATATCATGTTTTCCCCAAATGAGCTGCACAAGTGATGAGAGGCAACTTGACATTGAGATGTTCTCAGTCGTTAAAAGTTGATTTTTAAAATTCATTATGAATGACTCTGTCGGCTCCATGCTGATGATGCCAGATGCTGGGTGTTCAGTACCTTAAGAAACTCCTTCAAGGTAGACTGCAATAATAAATTTAGATTTTATTTCTGCAAACTCATTACTCATATAATTGTAATGTCCTTGACTCAAAGATGACTAGTTTAGTAATTGGTTAGTCAAAAAGGCTTTGTTCCAGAAAATGCACATATATTATACATATATATTCCTGTCACATGCTCTGAAATGTTCATATAGCCTAAACATAAAAGACAAGTTGCAAAAACATTTAGGTTTTGAAGAGCGAGTCCCAAATTCCTTAGCATCCATAAAAATATGCCTACATTCCACTCAAACATCTAGAGTGAAATTTCCACTCTCTGGAATTACATTCTCTTTATATAAATAAATATAAATAATATATTTATTAAAATATTAATAATATATTTTAGTTATAGCATTTTGATTACAAAGTAAAAAAATGTTAAAAATGAAAAAAAAAGTCAAAAATGAAGCATGCATGGATGAATCGTTCACAATAAGATCACAAATGCAATGTTTTGAAGAGTGAGCCCCAAATTCCTCAACATCCATAAAAAGACACCTACATTACTTTTAAACATCCAGAGCAGTTTCCACTGTCTGCTCATGTGGTTCATGGAAACTATGTCACAGCTGATTGTGGTCATCCATACAAGTCAAGACTGCATGTGAGAAACTGGGAGCACATGACCTACTTTTTACTGTCTAGATGATAAACATGTCCCATGTTGCAGTCATACAGATGATGTCAAGCTGTTATGCTGGTCTAGCTCTTCATAAACGGCCAAGGACAAATAAAGATTCTCCTGAACCTGGTTCAGTCATAATTTAACCAGGGAAAAACATTCCAAGTGTTTACTTTAAAATAACAGAGTATAAAAAGTGTGATCCTTGTAATGTGGCTCCGCCTCCCACAGGACCTTATTTAGTTCATACTGACCTACCTTAGTTTTTGAGAGGGACATTAAATCTCTGTTCCAAAAACCTAAGATGTCATTTTGGCAAAATTATAAGGCAACAAAAATATAAATATAAAATATCAATAAAATATTTATAATTTACCAATAATATACTTATAAACGATATCAATAATATAGTAATGGTATTGATAAAAATTTTATTTAATCAAAAATTAATTGAATAAAAATAGGTTTGCTCACAATAAGATAAATAGCGCAAATGCAATAACACATTTAGAAAACAGCCGTTAAGCATAAAACAATTCTCATTACTGGAAATAAAATAAATATTAACTGAAATAATTATATATATATATATATATAATTATATATACACACACACACATACTTATTTAGTACTAAAATGACTAAATAAATATAAATAAATTAAAACAAAATTTTATTCAAAATATTAACAAAAATACCATATTATATCAATGATACTAAATATAACACTGTATCTTAAAAGGCTATGGACTCACCTTCATCCTCATGTCACGGCCATGCTTCTCCAGCTCTTTGCGCATGTCTTCACGGCCCTGCTTGCAGGCGTTGATCACCAGATAGTTCCACTCAACAGGCTGGAAAACGTGCGGATTGTGGGGCACGTACAGGCCAATTTTGATCTTCTTCATGGTGTGCTGGTAGAGGCGGTACGAGTCCTCAAAGTCAAACACCAACTCGCTGAGCGTACGGAAGCTCAGAGATCTGTCCATAAGGTCAGCACGTCGACTCATACCCAGGGTGCCATATCGGCCGTTACAGTAAACGCCCAGCACCACGTGATGGAAGTGGTGGCCGGAGAACTGGGTCTTAAAGCTGATGGGGAACCGTTCTACGGAGGTCAGACCGTTGGTTAGGTAGCTGGCAACAGAGGGTCAAGGATTTCGCTAACGTTCATTTGTGATGGGTTTAAACACGACAGGTTGGGTGAAATCAGTCAAAAAATTTCAAGTCAAAAAATAGCAGCTGCTCGTTAATGAAGTAATAATTAAATGGCAAATAGATTTTTATCAGTGTTAAAATTCCGGAGGATACCAAAGTGTTTCATGAAAAATACCAAATCCTCCCCAAGGTTTTTAACTTGGTGTGTACTATTGATTTTTCCAAATCCAATCAGAGCTTTCAGTAAGTTTAGTTTTGCTTACTTCCTGAAAATCGATCAGCTAATGACTTACTTTAGGTCAATAAGAAGCTGCCCTTAACAACCAGTTAAGACTCTATTAAGATATATGACAGTTAATATTTGTGAGTATATTCTCAGAACCGACAGCTTTTAGTCAGCTGACTAAAAAGTGACAGTGATAAGCGATGCGTTTTACGCAAAGTTGAACATTGTTCAACTCTCTGTGATGAGAAATAACGCCCGAGCGCTCAACGTGAAAAAGACGCTCAGCGCTCGGCATGCTCCTGGCGTTTTAAAAAACGCGGCGCTCCCATTGAAAACAATTGAAAAAAAAAATGCTAGCCTTAGGGAAAAACGCTTTGGTGGACACGCGGCCTTAGACTTAGAAGCTGCATAGCAACACCCTAGCAACCATCCATAACACTCTAGCATTGTGGCAACAATGTCCGCATGTGCAAGAACCAATAAAAACACCCAAGCAATGACCAACTACACAATGTCAAAAAATTTAGTTCAAAAATATGGACAACCCGAACTCTAATAACATTAATATAAAAAGCCGAACATCTCAAGTCGAACAAAAACCTTCTCTTTCCATGATGTTGCAGGGGAGTGATTGTATCTGCTTACAACATGGCGCCGCGGATGGCCGCCTCGGTGTGGAGCTCTCCAGTTGTTTTAATGTTTTTGTTAGTTTGTCCCGTTTTTAGCTATATTCCCACAATCAGTTTCACCAGGGACGAATTGCTGAACATTCAGCAGTACACACCACCCAATATTTCACTGTGTATTGTCACTGTAATCTCTTTGTGCTGTGGAAGCTTCTATCACCAAAACAAATTCCTCGTATGTGTAAACATACCTGGCAATAAAGTTCTTTTTGATTCTGATTCTGAAGTTGGTCAGCAGACACTCAGCTAGACTGGCCTTCCCCTTGGGCCTTTCCTTGTCTCTGCCTGATCTCTTCTGTGGTCTTATGTAAGTGATCTGTGCTCACTGCGGCATGGCAACACATGATGCGGCAGTTGCTGCCACGAGGAGTCACCAGGCTGTAAGTGTATCAGCAGGGTTCACACCAGGACCCATCTGCAACTATGGACAAAAAAATACTACTTTTTGATTATCTATTCACGAACAGCTTGTAACACTCCAAAGAGAAAGGAAAACTTGAAATCGCATCATATGACCCCTTTAATGCCATCAATCACATCTGTAAACTTAGTTGTATTTCTTTTAGGGTATCCATGATTTTTATTTACAAAATACAGTACAAACAAAACAAAAAGAGATTAGCATGACTGCTGTTCTCCTTTCTAATGCTAATTTTGAATTCATGTTGCCTTGAGGTTGCTAAAATGAGGAAATGATGCTTTATTTTTTGCAACCACCCTTTAAATTAATCATTATCATCACACTTGTCAGTAAACAGTGTGCCTGTGCCTTTTTGCTGTTGGGTATCGCTCAAGCTGCCAAGTCAGCCAAGAGCACATACCACAGATCTGTTGAGCCATGTGTGTCCAACAACACAACGCAACGTACTGGAACGGCTTCACTGCTTTGCCATCTGCCTTTCAAAGACAATCACTAGCACAATATGCTGGTATTCCATAACACAAGCATTCTCATCTATAAATCAAAAACTCCAGTGGTCCACAAACAGTTAGGCTGTTCCTCAATTGGGATGTAACGATACACCGGTTGTCACAAATCGTCACATTCAAATCGGTTGAGATGTTAAATTAATCGCGATACATTTGGGAGTGGGATTTCATATGAATGTATCTCTGAGGGGAACTGACTGTCTTTAGGATAGTTTAGATGGAATGTTCTTTTCATCTTGCCTCTGTATTATACATAGTATAGTAGTGTTCATAAGTGCAGTGCTGCTTTATTTACAGTGGTAACCAAGGAAACGCTGTATCGCTGTTGTTCCATAAGCGTCACCTGTTGTCAGAGAGTGAAATTGCATTCTCATTCAGCCCATCTACTGTTTTTGTTTTGTGCAGATGTTTTATGTAGTATAGTTTCACAAAGCTAAAGTCAGAACATAAAATAACTGCTCATGCTGCATTTATGCAGCATCTTTGTTTGGATCGTGATTAATACAGTGGTTGCCTTTAATTGTAATTGGAAAGAGCACAAGCAAAGCCTTTGTTCATATGAATAAAGTGTATTTAAAGTGTATTTCAATTTCAATGAAGATATTTCTTTTATTTGTATTATTTATTTATTTGATTTGTTGTTTATTTTAAAATTTCAATTTAGTTTTGCTATTCGACATTTCAATTTGACAAAGAAATCTGCAGCATTTTGTCCAAGCAATAATAAATGATTTGGCTCACGAACAGTAGGCTGCAAATAGGTTCATATTAATTGAGGCCTTGGTATCATCAGCAGCAACGTTGTTACTGGTTGGTGAAAATCTTTACATTTTGTTAAGTAAAGCAAACATTTTTTACAGAAGAATTTTTTACACTGGTGAATCATACGTAATAAGACAAAACAGTGAGAAAGCAAAGTTACATTTAGATTTTTTTCAAAAGGAGAATTGTTAACTCAAGCCCATTATTCTTTTGTAGCATTTTGAACACAAAACTTGTTGTTATTCGAAGTAAATACAGGTTCATTCAGTATGGTTTTGTTCGTCTGCAGCTCGTTTGAGTTTCCTTCTCTCTCTGTGTACACAAATACACACACCCACAAAACCCCCCAGCAGTGTTGTAATGAGAAGACACCAGAGGATCACATTACCCATCAGCAGGGCCATGTGATCCTCTCAGCAGCAGTGCCGTGAATTTCAACATTCTTATCTGCAATGCACGCATACCCAAACCTGCGGGGATTACTTCTGATATAGGTTCCAAGCACACAGTTTTCACTTTGTTCATTTTGTCTTCGTTTGAATATGCAGACAGTCTTTTGATAACTTAATTTCTATCCAAATTTTGTATGAAAAATAAGTGAAGACCAAACACTTCTCCTTGGGTTGTCCTTGTGATATAACAGTTAAAAATGCTGACCTTGCAGATTTAAAAAGTTTAAAAGAATATGGCCTAAACTAGTTTTACATCCCATTTTTTGGGGTAAATCCATCGTGGACACCTACAGTTGAAAAAATTATTATCAGGATATCTTCTTTTTGATGTTCAGACCCAACTGAAATGTTTTTTAAGTTGTCATAAATGGTTTCTGCGCTACTATTAACAACAAATGGAATTGCACTAGGTATAGCCCCGCCCCCAAGCTCACACAATTGGTTATGTTCTGATTGGGTAAAGGCAAATTCACACCAAGAACTACAAAGATAACAATAATGATAATCATTAATAATGATAGTTCTGTTTATTATAAGCACGCGCTGCAGTTTTGTCATCTGCCACTCTAAACACTCAAACTCTTTAAAGCAGAACGGATTCTGATTGGCTGTTGATGTTTTTATCATTCATCAGCTGAAAAAAAAATGTTTTGGAAGTGATTCCAACAATATTGTTCTTCAGCACCATTTCGTTATACTTGTGGTGTGAATTCTGCTATTCTTTTACATTTAAACAGATTTTTAAAGGGGTCATGACATTTAATCATTTAATCAAGCTCTACTGTAGAAATGGCTCATTTGGATATTGTGGGATTTGTGACGTTATAAGGGCAAATACATTTGCATATGACTAAAAATTGATCATTTCACACAGAAAGTCAGAATGAGGGTTTAAAATGATTGTTTTTCCATTTATATACTTGTCTAGTAAGAACTTTTTAGGTGCAGTATTTTTTTTTTAATGGCTTATAGCAACCTTAAATTTACAACAACAATAGCCTCAGTGTTCTCTGATACTCTACTCATTGTTATGATGTTTGAGTCCAGTCCTCACTGCGGCTCTCGTGAAACACACCGCAATCTGCAAAGCAGATCTCCACAACATTTCTCTGCTGCACTTGGCATTTGCACGGACAAAGATGACATTCACCTTGAGTTAAAGGGGTGGTTCACTGGCTTTTTTCTAGGTTTGATTGTGTTTATGGGGTGCAGTCTAACATGTGTTAATGCTTCGTTTTTTAAAAAACTTAATGGTAGGCCTATGTTTTTTGTTTGTTGTTGTCTCATACTTTTAGATACGCTGTTATTTGTAAATTCTACTGCTGGTATTAGCTTTTAATATACGGTTTTGTCCTGATTAAAGCTTTAATACAGTACGGCAACTGCACACACGTCCATGTTTAACGCTTCTCATAGCTATGTGAAAATAAGTGTATAAATGGAACAGAACTGAGCTGATGATCTGAATGAGAGAGAGGCCAAGCAGGCGACGCGAGGAACATTATTAAGAACCGCTGCTTTAGAACATTTTGAAACTTACTAACGTTATAAAAAGTGAAATCGCAATCAACCACACCTTTAACCCTTGGCCTGGATCTGATGCGCAAACTGACACTAATAGTTCCTGAAAGAACTCACCCTCCCAGTGGCACTGAATGGCACAGCTGCATCGATTGCATGGACAGGAAGCTGCGGCTCCCTTCAGGAGAATCTACTACGACTCCTAGTTTCCTAGCAACAGCTGAGCCTAAAAGCTACGGGCTGAGTTGAAGGGGTGGGGGATCATGAGGGAAGACAGTGATTTGAAGCACATTGCCTTTGACAGATCTCTGCTTAGTCTTCCATCCCAATTTCAGCAATTGAAAAATCAACAATAAAAATAAAAGTAAGGGAGAAATGGGGCTTTCCCATGACAAATTAACTGTGCTCCATGTTCCCGATAGTGATAATTACTTTTATAAGAACTGATTTATACATTAGGGACTGAAAGATGTTCAAGACTAAAACAAAAAGGCACTAGATTTCTACATTTTCGGAAGAAAGTGTGAGTGCTACCCACATCTATCTATGTTCTAATGCTTGTTATTGATCTTATTGTAAATTATTTATCCATGCATGTTTCATTGATTTCAATTGAGAGTGTATTCAATCAATCATTATTTATGTACACAATTATAGCATTTTTTTAACAATTACTCGTAATATTTCTATTTATCTTTAATTTATTTTCATTTCATTATTAGTTTTAGTAATTTTGGTCGTTAAACTTATTTTAAAAGTTTGTCATATGTGACCTTGGACCACAAAACCAGTCATAAGGGTCAAATTTTTTAAATTGAGATTTATATGTATTCTGAAAGCTGAATAAATAAGCTTTCCATTGATGTATGGTTTGTTAGGATAGGACAATATTTGGCCGAGATACAACTTTTTGAAAATCTGGAATCTGAGGGTGCAAGAAAAATCGAAATATTGAGAAAATCGCCTTTTAAGTTGTCCAAATTAAGTTCTTAGCAATGAATATTACTAATCAAAAATTAGGTTTTGATATTTTTATGGTAGGAAATTTACAAAATATCTTCATGGAACATGATCTTTACTTAATATCCTAATGATTTTTAGCTTAACAGAAAAATCGATAATTTTGACCCATACAATGTATTTTTGGCTATTGCTACAAATATACTCCAGCAACTTAAGACTGGTTTTGTGGTCCAGGGTCACATACAATATTTATATTTAATTTTATTTCTGTTTTTTTTTTTTTCAATAAAACGGTTTTTAATAGTTTTAGTATTTGTTAACAATAACAACGCTGTTGTCAGTAAAGCTAAAGGATACATTCCAAGGATAACTGCTTCAAGGCATTTGATGGGAAGTGATTCTCGTATCATCTCTCTGGCGGTCTCCATCAACCTGGAAAGAGATAAGATTGATGCAATACAGGGTCAGTGACTTCTTTTCAATCTAAAATTAACCTAAAACTTGTTTTCATGTCTGGTTATAAGCTCTATATTTTGTAAAAAGGCATGTTGGCACTATTTTAAATTAATATCACACCTGCTTTTTAAAAGAGATTTTCCACCAAGAGCACAAAATAAATATAAAACAAGAAGGAACAGGAAAAAGAAAAGACTAAAAACAGGAAAGACGGGGTAGACAGACAGGATGATGAAATACCTCAGTGATGGCATCACTTACCCACTCAGAGGTCTGGTTTTCTTAATCTCAAAGAACTGCGTTCCTGTATGGTTGTATCTGTCAGCAGTTAAGGAGCTACGTGAAGTTTGTACGGCTCATTTAGGAATCCTCATTTTCCTGTTTTTTCATTGTGACTCATGCGTGTCAAAATGCACAGCTGCGAACAATATCCTGTTGAACCCTACATACTCATTACCCTTCACAGACATTGTTGTATTTGTGGGAGGAAATTCAGATGCTGATATATTAATCGCACACAATGATGAATATAAATAGCCACAGCAGCTGAAGTCATCTAACCATCAAGTAGCATAGACAAGGCAATATCCAACGTAAAGGAATAGGTCAGCCAAAAATGAAAATTTGCTTAAAATTGACTTACCCTCAGGCCATCCTAGATGTAGATGAGTTTGTTTCTTCATCAAACAGATTTGGAAAAAATTCAGAATTACATCACTTGCTCACCAATGGATCCTCTGTAGTGAATGGGTGCCGTCAGAATGAGAGTTCAAACTTCTGGAAAAAAAACATCACAATAATAAGCAAGCAATCCACATTACTCCAGTCCATCTGTTAACATCTTGTGAAGTGAACAGCTGCGTTCATAAACCATAATAATGCTTCCACTAGTGAAAAAGTCCATCCCCTGTTGTCCTCTCACATCAAAAACAACATCAAATCTGTTTTCGTTTGTTATGGTGTTTTTGCTTCCGATTCAGACAAGACAACTTTTTGACTGGAGAAAACAATATTATGGATAGATGACTCGTATATTAGCAGCAATGATTTGAATTAAAAATGTCTTGATGGATTGTTTCATGCAAACACACAACATTTCACTTTACAAGACTATAATTGATGGACTGGAGTCGTGTGGATTATTGTGATGTTTTAATCAAGTGTCGAACTCTCATTCTGACGGCACCCATTCACTGCAGATCATCCATTGGTGAGCAAGCAATGCAAATTTTAATCTAAAATTTCTCAAAATCTGTTCAGATGAAGAAACAAACTCATCTACACCTTGGATAGCCTGAGGGCGTATAAACTTCCAGCAAATTTTCATTTTGAGTGAACTATTCCTTTAATCTATATCAAAGCCCCCCATTTTCACTGGCAGCCTTTAAAGCATGAGGAAGAAAACGGTAAAAATCAGACTACCAGAAGTATGCAGACCCATGCTAATATGTCTCTACATTAAAGTGACTGACACTCCAACCAAAAAGGCACTTTGAGTAACTCGAGTTGACTGAATAAATTACACTGAGCGAAAAAGCATAACTGACACTCCAAAGAAATGAGTGCCCATGAATCCATAATGCATCCAGAAGAAGCAGAGGTTTAGAATACATCAGTTAAACTTTTCCAGAGCAAACGGTTTGTGGAGGGTAAAGGATACTGCAAGTTTCTCATGTAGTTCTGGACGGCATGGAGCCAATCAGGCACAGACATCGATGGCTTAAAGTTTGGAACCGATGGCATGGGGTGCTGTGAAAACAGAGAGAGAATTAGCAAACTATATCCTTAAACTTTTATTCAGCATTAAATTGATCAAAATTAACAGACATTTATTATGTTACAAAGGATTCCTATCTCAAATAAATGCTGCTCTTTTGAACATTCTATTCATCAAAGAATCCTGTATATCAGTATATTAGAAAGATCATGTGACACTAAAGACTGGAGTAAATTCAGGTTTGCCCAATATTTGTTTGTGCATATATTTTTATTCTAGTGTCACGTTATTGATGTTACATACTTCTAGTTAACTTTTATTTGCTGGGTTTCAACTGGATTTGTTGCTATATTAAAAAACATCAAGTTGAGCAAGTGTCGTCTTGAATTATGCACAGTCATTCTCCAGTGTTAAAATCTGCCTTGGCAAAAGCTAAATTGATGTGTGTAATAATGCGTGATACTTCAGTATGACATTACAAGATGTTACAGATATAAAGAAATACATAGCTGCAGGCATATACTGTGATCATGCAGCATTTAATTTCTGTTCATGTCTCAATGTTTTGTCCATATACTGAAAGTCAATGAAGTCTAGTGTTGTTTCGGACACCACTGACTTTCATTGTATATGGACAAGAACAGTCGAAACAAAAATATATTCCTTCATTTTCTGCAGTAAAAAGACAGTAAAACATTTCTGGAGCGATTTTAGGGCAAGTAAATGATGACAATTTTCATTTTAGGCAGACCTATCCTTTTAAATCTTAAATGAAATGTAGTATTAAGAAAGGGAGGTTCGCGGTTGTCACTTGTTTTTATCCTCCTGAAGTTGGCAACCTAGTCACAAGGTAACTTTTGTAACCACAAGGAGATTCATCAATCAGATTCTGAGGTCTCAATGGCATGAAAAGTCCTTATCATCTATAGAAAAAGTGCTTCATTGATCATTTGAAACCCCTACAATGACACTTCTAACCGCAAAGAGAATTAGCAATGAATAAAGGTCATCCTCTCGCACACAAGCCTCCATTCATTAGAAGAAAATAAGCAATTAATGAAAGATAGAAAAAAGGCTGTCCTCTATCTGAAACAATCTCTTTATTACAACACATTAACAGCATTAGACCAAAGCTTGACACATAAATGCAGGCAGGATTTACCATTGGTTTTTACTTTCAATAAGGGCACCGTGTGTGTTGGAGGCATGCAAGAGCTACTGGGTCACAGGAGGAAATGAGAAAGGGAATCATCTACTGTTTCCTCTTTATCTCGATCTGCCCAGTGCAAGAGAACAGAAGAGACTGTAGGAAGGCAGGATAATACAGTCTTGTCTGTCTGTGCTGACTTCTGAAGCCTTTTGATACAGAAGCGCAGAAATACATTGTATTTTGCGCCAATGTTATGATGGCAGAATAACAATGCTGTTGTTCGGAGTAGAATAACTTTTGGAAGGCAGAGGTGCAAATACACACCTTCTTTCTCAGCACTTAAATAGAGGTGTTTAGAAACCTGAGGTGTAACAAACGTCACAAGAACTTATAGCCTCATTAAAATGGTGTTATTGAACACAGTGCATCTCAACTGGTTTTGCTTCAAGACTCAAAAGGCAACTCAACATAGTACAAACATTTTTATTGTACTGTATAAAAGTAAACAAAAAATCAGCAATATACTGTTTTTACTGTATTTCTGATCAAATAAATGCAGCCTTGGTGAACATAAGAGACTTCTTTCAAATCTCAGGTAGTCTACATTCATCATCCTGTTGCCTGCTGTCTAGAACATAAACCCAGCAGTTGAGAACCACTGCTTGAAATTATCACAGCACAGTTATCATTTTAATTTATGTTCAGGCTTTCAGTTCAGTGTTGATTTCCAAAAAGTGTCTTTGAATACAAATGACACTCTGAATATTGATTCTGACAGTCTGAATTCTCTGAGAGAGGTTTCGTTTACATCTAGGCTCTATTCCACAGGCTCAACTGGGTCTCTCCTTCCCTGAAAGGAGGTCAGCAATAAATAGGCCACAATCCACACTCACAGGGCCGTTAGCTGACCTCTGCCCACCCGTGGGACTGTAGCGAAACTTGAGACTCACATACTGTAGGTGACGATACAAGCCGCCCAGAACATTTGTCCATCTAAGAGAACAGATGTACACTTTTCAGTCGTTACAGTAACAAAGTCATTGCAGAAAACAAATGGGTCATTCCTAGTTACAGTCACGCAAACTTTGGAAAAAGAATCTTTTTTGGGACAGGTATGTTGATAAAAGGATATATTTCTAGTTTCCACATTATTTGTTCTTCAGACATTCCTCTTTAACAGATGTACCAGCTGTATGCAAAGTAACACACACATGCTTTTTGACAGAATCATATAAGGCCTCAGAAATAGTGGATTAGTAAGTATTATAACATTTAATATTTTGGCTTTATTCTTCATTTATGTATTTCTTTCACCATAAAGAACACATTTTTAGCTGGGGACCTTTGGTTGAGATATCAAGGAGTGCCCCAAAAACAATTTGATAAAGGCCCAACTGTCAAAACAACAGGAATTATGCAGATTATCCCAAATAACACTCCAAAAACCAAAGGATTGGCTACATTTCGGCATGCATACACTACCATTTAAATGGGATTATTGGTAGGTCTTGGTAGGCGAAATGATTTCATGTTTTTGAAAGAAGCTTCATATGCTCACCAAGAATGCAACTGATTGATCAAAAATACAGCAAAAACTGTAACACTGAAATATTATTACAATTTAAAATAACTGTTTTAATATCTTTTAGAATGTAATATATTCCTGTGATAGCAAAGCTTGATTTTCAGCAGCAATTACTCCAGCATTCAGGGTCACACATAGTCCTTCATAAATCATTCTCATATGCTGATTTGGTGCTCAAGAAACATTTCTTATTAATATCAATGTTGAAAACAGCTGTGCTGCATGCTTAATTCTGTGGAAGATGGGATACATTTTTACCAAGACAAAACAACAGAAATTATGTGGATTATCTGTAATAGCACACTAGCAAATGGATTGTATCAAAAAACAAACCCAAAAGATGATTTTAGGAATGCATCTGTGCTATAAATTAGAATTAATACTCTATTTAGTTTTTGAATATTGTTAAACTGCACACGCATGGACACCGCTGTACTGGTAGCCTATGTGGTTTGTTTACATAATAACTGCAGTGCCCTTGGATCCAAGGTCCTGGAGACTCTGATTCTCCATCAATGTGATCATTCACAGGTTCACAGTGAGTTCTTTCCCATGGACTGTCACTCTATGGCTCTAACATGTCTGGCTAGTGTCACAGCCGTTTGCGTGACTCCTAATCTGGCTGATCTGATGGAGTCACTCCACGCACCTGTTCAACACTTGCTGGTGGGGAATGTCCCTTAATAAATCACTTTAACATCTAGGGATCTGACTCAACACTTTCGACCAATCAGATGCCTTTGTTCTGCATGCATCAGCACATATGAGCATGCTGGAATACACAATAGTGTTAACTAAAACAAAAGAGCTAGAATAAACACACTGCTTGACCCTGTGAATGCTGTCCATCTGAGCACTGAGGATTACGTGGTCTGCGATTAAGATTCACTTTATTCCCCTCCGAGGCCCTTCATCTGCATGCTCTATGAATCCTGATCGGTTTATGTTTGGAGGTTAAAACAAAATTGTGACAAAGGGACATGGCAGCAACCTTAATCCTAGTGAAAGTCCTAAAATGTCACATGGCATCATTCCTCATTTGATGTGCATTAACAGAGGCATGTTTCTGCATAGTTGTCATTGGTTGGAACAGATCTCTCATTTGCCTGGTTTGTAATGAAATTTATGAGAAGGGACAATGTAGCACAGTGTAAATCCACTCACATGTCACATAGTCTGCACTTCCTCTTGGTGGAAACTGTGTCACACAGATGGCAGTTTGTGAGATGCTATTTATATATAAACATTATTCTGGTAAATGTGTCCAAGGTTTCATATAAAGGCCAATTTTGAGGTTCAGCTGTTGATTTTTTTTGTGAGTGTGCTTTTGAAAGTAATATCTTATGCTCACCAAGGCTGCATTTATTTGAACAAATTTTCTATTTTAATATATTTTAAAATGTCATTTATTCCTGTGATGGCAAAGCTAAATATTTAGCAGCCATTACTTCAGTCTTGAGTGTCACATGATCCTTCAGAAATCATTCTAATATGCTGATTTGGTTTGCAAGAAACATTTCTTCTTATTATTAATGTTTAAAACAGTTGTGCTGCTTAATATTTTGTGGTAAACGGGATACTTTTTTCATCACAGATGCCATTACTGACACGTACAATCGATTAAACGCATCCTTGCTAAATAAAATATTAAATTTCCTTCCAAAAAAACAAAAATGGTTAGTACTGACCCCAAACTTTTGTACGTTACTATGTCAAATATTACTTTGACAGAGAAGATGTGTTTACCATAGTACAGTCAGTGATGTATCAGATGGTATTATCTATGAAAACTTTAATATATACCAAGGTAAAAAATTATTATATTCATGTACCATTGTACTTCCAAGATGTCTAGAAACATGCAAAACAATTGTATGACAATTGTCCTTTTTTTTATCCATTGCATCAATTGTTTTTTAACTGTACATCTGTACAAACACACATACAGTGGCCGTTACTCAAAACCAAGTAACTTGCCAAACATAACAGCTTTTTTGGACATTATATAAATAAGTTGCCATAGCTAGACAGCATTTTTAGATATTTTGGGGTACCACATTTTTGGGGATTATATAAATAAGCTGCCTATCAACATACATGAGCTTCCTAACAAGATAACATTTTGGGGTATCATTATCAAGACAGCATTTTTGGACATCTTTATGACACCCAAAATATTGTCTAGGCATACAGCTCACTGGGTTTTGAGACTCAGACACTGCCTACATAAATAATCCAGTACTTTCCACTTACTTTAGGGAGGTGTGTTGCATTTCGTATTCTATCCACCATCTCCTGTCCATCAGGATGAACTCTGGTGACGTGTGACCACATTCTGTCCCAGGTGACGGTGTCTATTGGAAAGCCCGTCCTGTTCACGAAAAACGGGACCCCGCCGTCTTTCTCCTCTTCCTCACCGGACGACCTACCAGTGTTGTTCGCGGCAGTGGATGAGGAGGATTCAGCAGCCGGACCGGTAGTGTAACAGTAAGTACTGCTGCTCTTAGACCGACCGTGTCTGCTGATCTTGGCCGTTGAGCCGCTGCTGGTGGCGCTTGGTCCTGTCATTGTTCAGGAGTCTTCGGAGGGGAGTTTCCCCTTGTTTTTCCCCAAATCAGTTATGACTGCCCAGCACTCATGTACAAAGACATGTTGCGTCTCGAGCATGTATACTAATGTGCCAAAACCCACTCGGTCCTGCTCAAGTGTAAAAATTCAGGAGGTTTGAAAACGAGCCAAAGGCAGAAAAATGGTCAGGGATACCATATCTGTAGCAAACTACTGAGTGAGCTTCAGATCAGAAATGGTCATATATGTTCCCAGTAAACCGCATACTGTAGTTGGCGATCAGCTCCGGATCTCAGGGTGCTACAGAAACTACTTCATCCTTTCGCTAAAAACACCGATGAGGCGTCCGACTCCTGCGGAGGTATCACGGGCTAAATAATCCACGGTAGAATAATTTAACACCTGACTGTAGAGTAGGTTAATAATGAATGATCTGATTTCCTGAGAAGGCGTGTAACCGCTTTCACTGACGGTCTCAACAATGGTCACTCACTCTAGCGTTTTTTGATACTGTTATTGTATCACCATAAACTACAGCCAACCACGTTCTACTGGCTTTTCATTGGATGAAGCAACAAAGTGAGGCGGGTTCAATTCCATATAAGGGCAATAGATCCGCACGTGATTGGCCAAAGTGGCGGAAATGGGCGTGAACCTTCGTTGTGTAGCCAGCAGGGTTTTTTTTTGTGAGCTTTTAAAATGTGCATTTAAAGTGATAGTGTACTATGTCAAACCCAAACCATAAAAATATATTATACCATTTAAAAAAATGTACGTTGAGGGCATTAACGATTTAACAGTCGCTACGTTTTTTCTAATAAGTAAAATAATTGTTGCACCTTTTCATGCTTTCCGTTAAAAATGGCCTCAAAACACATGAAAGTAAAAACTCACAGGAGTGTTATTTTAGTATCATTGAGATACTAGTATGGTTTTTTTATTATTATTTTGAATTAGTTTTTATTTGAATCTTCTTCTTTTTTTATTATTATTATTTTTTTATTTCAGTTCAAGCTTTAGTATTATTATTATTATTTATGCCTATATAGCTTTTAGTCATTTTTATTTCAGTTTTAGTATTTTAGTACATTAAAGTTATACTAAATGAAAATGATAAATGTTTCCTTGAAAGCTAGCTTAAATAAAAAAAAAAAATAATTTATTTCGGTTTTATTTTATTTCAAGTGACAGTAATGCATTTTTAAGGTTTTAGTTAGTTTAGCTAACTATATTAACCCTAACTCAGAGTGTCGTTCTACAAATAAAGAAGAAATACCCAGTGTCTAAAACATGGATGATATGGAATTAGCTTATATTTAATTACAATTTCATAAGAAAATATATTTTTTTTATTCCTGTTGCCCTGTTATTCCTGTTGAGTAGTGGTGGTATGTAACAACGCCCTGTTACTCATTGTTCGGGCACAGAATCATCTTTCAGATATCTCCAATCTCCAACAGAAGGTGTATGCGCAGATTGAATCATCTACCAGTGCTGCATATTTTGGATGTTTCCCCTATAGAGCACACCTGAACCCACTCATCAGCTCATTAGCAGAGGCTTCAAGGCTTGAACCAGGTTGACGAATGATTATTTTATAAATAGTATAAAGTATCAATTTTATATATGTGCTTATTTCATTAGCTGTGATCATGTTTTATATTATTTATAAGATCAAACATTTTATGTTATTTAAATATATTTTGTATATTTCTATATTTTAGTATATTTCTATTTCGACTGTCAATTCTATCTCCTCTAGGTGTCTGAAATAAGAAATATATCTTACCCAACTATTTCAGAATGCTTTTAGCTTCTGCTCTTCCTTCAAGGTGAAGTTCAAAAAACCCAAACAAGACAGTTGTTGCGATAAAACACATCTAAAGCACATTTAATTCCAACCGAATGGCGTTTTAGTCACGAGTGACAAATGACAACTGTCCTGTATGATCACTAGAGAGTGCTCCAACCCTTCTAAAGGTTTGCATTTCATCAAAGACTAGGGACTTGGAATTCATTCAGTCCGAACAGCTGAATCTGTGTACATACTCCATGCTGTTTTGTAGATAATCTCAGCTTTACATGTGCTATCTATAGTTGTTTTTCTTGTAAACTTTATAGGCCTACTAATTACTAACTATATTTTCGACGTCATCATAATATTTTAATACAGATTTAGTTACTTCCTAAAACGTCTTTCAAGAAGTCTTAATATATATATATATATATATATATATATATATATATATATATATATATATAATTTTCATGTGGCCTCAAGAGAGTGGTAGTAGGCCCATTAAAAATTCAGAGAAAAATAGTGTAAAAATTAATAAATATTTTTAAAAATAAATAGCAATTAGATTACAGTAAATAAATTTTACCTCACAGTACTGTTATGAGTAGAAAATATGTAACAGAATGGAAACTAAATATTGTTAGAATAATATTTTACACTTTCATGATATTAATTTCTCAGTATAAATTGTACATCTAAATAAGAAACTACATAGATGCCATTGCAAATTTTAGGATGATAGTTCTTTGCATGAGAATGATCATAATGATCACATTTAAAAAAAAAACTGTTTTAAATGACAAACATTTGCAATATATTTACGTCTATTATTTCACATTTTATTGAACAAGTTTTTTTTTTAATCAGCAAACAGCATAACTTAATTTTGACAAGATTCTTTTTATTATTTTACAACAGCAGTGATAGAAACATGACACATTTCCACTCCTCCAGTGTCCAGACTGCAATGCAAACGAGTTCTTGCACAGTTTTACTTTACAGTGAATTTCCCAGCATCATTTGTGACAATCACGTGAAACTCAAGTTTGCACAGCTGCCTTCTTTAACCAACAAGTATACTAAGTAGAAACAGTACAAATTGAAACCAAAAATGAATACAAAAAATATCCTGAAAAAGCTATCTTTCCAATAAATATGCTTCTAAAATACAAAAAAATAATTAATAAACGGCAAACCTAGGCTTATATAATAATAGTGCTTCTTTCTACCACACGTCTGAGGTGTGACATTTTCATTAAACTTCTCTAGGCCTGTCAGCGACACACTCTTGTAAATGGATCACATTCCTTTTTGAACGAAACACATTCTTAATGTGGCACACATACTGACAGATTGATTTGTGCTCTCTGGAAAAGACTAAACAAGTGTAATGTTCTTTTATGTTTTTCAGGTCAAAAAAGCAGTACACAACATTTGCTTTTATCTCACAATGACTGCATAAGCACTTAAAAATGACGTCAGTCTCATCATGGTAAGTTAATTTTCTGAAACACTCATGTTTACCCATGCACTCAATTTTTCATAAAAGACCATTTCGGTTTACAGAACACTCTTCATTTAACATATGGGCAATCTTCATCATCCTGAATAAATAAAATGTGAATTTATAGCCTTTGTGGAATTATTACATGATCAGCAGATGTGACAATGAACAACAATGCTTCACAGTAGCACGCCGTCAGAAAGGTCCTTTGAGACGAAGCAAACAAACATGCTGTTCCAATCACACTAACAGGATTGTGCATATAGGCATTACAAGCCCTGTTAAATACCTAATATTTGGTCCACAATTCTTGAAACAAATAAAAAGTATCATGCATGTATCATTTACATACAGACTGTATGTGCACATTTCAGCCTACATTTGGAGAAATTAATTCACAGCATATTTGTGAACACTTATCACTGTCCGTTTTCACTGAAAATTCTTTATAATATCATAACATTAAAGCAAAATAAGGAGATTTCAAGTCATCTCAGGAGAGTCTGTGATCTGTTGTGATGTCTGCTGTGCTGTTGGAGACATTTAAGACTTAAATTGAAGTCTCACGAGGTAAGCTAGAAGACCCCTGCTTGACGTCACTGGATGCTTTTTCAGAAGGCAGCTCAGTGGGAACCTTCAGGAGAGACAAACAGATGTTCAATTAAGATCTCATTAAGACCTGGAATGAAGACCTGCATTTCCCTAAAGACAGCAATAAATTGACAAAAATTATTATCTTGAACAACAGGCTACCGAAAGCCAAATCCAATACCGTTCAAAGGTTTGGGGTTGGTAAGATTTATGAATGTTTTTGAAAGAAATCGCCTATGCTCACCAAGGCTGCATTTATTTGATCAAAATACAGTAAAAACAATAATATTGGGAAATTGGAATACAATTTAAAATAACTTTTCTATAGTAATATATTTTAAAATGTCATTTATTCCTGTGATACAAAGCTGAATTTTCAGCATCACTACTCCAGTCTTCAGTGTCACATGACCCTTCAGAAATTATTCTAATAAGCTGATTTGGTAAAACATTTCTTTTTATGATCAACGGTGAAACAGTTATGCTGCATAACATTTTTGTGAAAACCATGATACATTTTCCCAAGATTCTTTGTTTAATAGAAAATAAAAAACAGCATTTATTTGAAATAGAAATTTGTGTAACATTATAAATATCTGAATAAAAGTTGATGAATAAACTTTCTTTAAAGACATCATACTGAAAATATGATGTGATGTGATGTCATGTAATATGAATATATATATACACACACACACACACATATAAACAGTATATATATATATATATATATATATAAAGAAATCTAATTTCTTGACATTACATTTTATTCTAATATTGCTAGGCAAAATGCCTGTTTTCTCTACCAATGTTCACATTTTTAATAGACTAGTTTGGCCCGTTTTCTCAGGCACACAGCATGGCTTTTGTCCTTTTTGACTTTGATCTTGCACTAAACTGATTATAAATACACTGAGATATCTTGATCCTCGTTGTGTTTGGCATATTTAGTTCACAAAAGTGATGAAAAGCAACACTGGAAATAAAAATGAGGTGGACTTACTGCTTGTCCTTTGTTTAAATATGATGTGATGTGATGTGATGTAATATGAATATATATATATATATACACACACACACACACACATATAAACAGTATATATATATATATATATATATATAAAGAAATCTAATTTCTTGACATTACATTTTATTCTAATATTGCTAGGCAAAATGCCTGTTTTCTCTACCAATGTTCACATTTTTAATAGACTAGTTTGGCCCGTTTTCTCAGGCACACAGCATGGCTTTTGTCCTTTTTGACTTTGATCTTGCACTAAACTGATTATAAATACACTGAGATATCTTGATCCTCGTTGTGTTTGGCATATTTAGTTCACAAAAGTGATGAAAAGCAACACTGGAAATAAAAATGAGGTGGACTTACTGCTTGTCCTTTGTTTATATTGCTCACATTGATGCCGTGTCTTTTGAGGTCTGATTTAATCAGAGCTGTAGAAACAACACAGAAGTTTCTTAATGCTCTTCACTAACAATACTGATTAATGAGAGAAAAGCCTGTAAATAGGAAAATTAACCTGTTAGAACGATGCCAAGGAGGATCCAAGCACACAAGAAAATGTTTCCGCTGAGTGGGCTATAGTCTGTGGTAAGGTGCCCTTGGATGAAAGTAAAAATGATGCCGAACACCTAAAATTAAAGACAGTAGAGTATGAGACAGAAATATGCAAGTAACAATGACTTTTCAAGAAGAATCTAAACATCTGCATCTTTCCAGGCTGTTCAAACTGAAAGTGGTTACCATGGCATTTGGAAATGATCAACTGAAAGCTTCCTACAAAAATTAAACAAGTCAGGAATGAGCAGGTCATATACATACCTGTGCAAATGCATTCAGAAGACCGGATGACGTGCCCTCCGACTCAGGGTATGTGATTTCAACGCCAAATTCGAAGCCAATGGGAAGGTAACCAGTCATAAAAAACCTTTCCAAAAGAATTGTAGTAACATGAGGCATATACACCTACCTGGCAGTGAAAACTATTTGAATGTGAGGCACTAACGTACGGCATGCACAAACATGTTTCAGTGAATCAAACAACAATGAAGAAGCAACACCTGACCAGTGACCACTTCTGCTGTTTTGACACACAGAATTGTGCCATTGGGCTGTTCACAAGAATGTCTTAAAACACTTGCTTTTGATCAATAAATATTAAAATAAAAAAATATATATACATATACATATACATAAATAAAAGTATATGTGTGCATGTATATATATTTGATATATATATTTGATAAATAAAACATTCAAAAGAATGGAATTTATTTGAAATAGATTGTTTAAAATGTATTTGAAATATAAGTTTTTGTTACATAATAACATTATAAATGTCTTTACTGTCACTGAATTGATCAAATTAATGCATCCTTGCTGAATAAAAGTATTTATTTCTTTAAAAATACTTTCTGTATATATATATATATATATATATATACACATACATACACACATTTTTTCTGAATATAAGTAATATATATAATTTATATAAATTACAAACAAATGCATATATATATATGTATATGTATATATATAAAAGAGTATGCATATACAAACTGTGTGTGGTAGGGAGAACAAGGAACAGTGGCCTGTCTGGTCTTATGAATCAAGATACTAATTTCAGAAACGATAGAAACAGGCTTACCCTAGGGCACCAGCAGTAAAAAAGATAACAAGCAGATGGTTCAAGTTCAGCGTGAAAGTGAACACCACCATTCCAACGAAGGATAGGATGTAGACGATCAATGTAGTCAATCTAAATGACGAGAGGAAAAATGCAAAACTTTGACAAGCTGCTTTTCCCAGATCTGATAAATAATAAACAGTAAATGGATAAAAATAAGTGAGGAGGGTTAATCATGAGTATTAAAAATGAGTAAAGGTGTGGTCACATTTATCGTTGTTCTTTCAATAAGAATACAAACAATCTGGAATTTCGCATGGGCATTTCACAAAGAGTTCTAGTTGGTCACGCAAATTCACCAAGTTGACCAACAGAAAGCTGCTTGGTTTGAAAGTGACTTCTGTGTGAACTGTGCTTCATACATCACTGAACTATTGACAATAAAAATGGATCTTGTTTGTCCACAATATTTTGCCAAAATGTGACCGCATCTTAAAAAGAGAAATTTTAGTAATAAAATAATTATACTCAACCTAGTGAAAAAGATTAAAAGATTAGCAGCTAATAATCAAAATCCGACACTAATATGACTGCCGGAGTTAAATACTTGAGCCATTTCAATTCAATTAAAATCAAAATATTTGAGGAAAATAATATACGGTTTGGCAGATATACATACTTATAGGTTTTAGTACGATCCAACCAGATTCCACACAGTATGGAGCCAAACATTCCAGCCACCACCAAAGTCAAGCCGATTCTCCCTGTGTTTAGCTCTTCACCCTAAAGAAAGAGTTTTTAAGAGTTCAAATTAGCATTGCAATCATTTTTAAACATGCTAGTAATACTGTCCTCAAGTGAGCTTTGATTTCAGGATTTTGGGATTAAAAGCTCACAAAAGCAAGATCAAAAGGCCTCCAGGCCTCCAGGCCAAAGTCAAGAAAACCCTTAGCGATCATTTGTTTATAATTACAACTAAGGGTATTCATAGCTTAAGGGATTTGTTGCAACCAAGCCCAGAATGTGTTCTGGGCCTGGTCTACAACACTTTTGACTAACATTCATTCTTTTGTCAGGGACACCTCTTTCAAATGGATCTCACAACAAGATATGGAAGTGTTATGCACGGTAAGAAATATCACATGGTGTGTGGTCACTAAACTTAAGCCTGGTGGGAAAGCCTGCAGAACATTCGGACACATCAAACTTGGGAATGTACACAGTGCTTGTGTTTTCATTTGGACTCTGTTATGAGTAGCAGGCATGCATGAAAAGTGGCTAATGAACTGCAAGAGCCTGGACAATAAATCGGTGACCAGCCGCCCATTCCCGGCAAACAGTACCCAAGTGCGCCTGAGACAAATGCAGAGAGACTCCTACACACATGCACATGGCATTTTCATGCTGAGTTTATCAAAGGCCACTTACCGGATAATGAAAAATTATCATTTGATTGAGAAGTGTAGATACAGAGTAGAATGATCCGGTCATGATGCCTAAAACAATATCAAATATTTTATAAATTATGTTGAAAAAAAGATTTGGCAATGTTTGCTGAAGTGCAGAACTTTCTACATAATAAAACTGAAGTTGTAGCATTAGAGAAGGGTTGATACTGTATTATTACTGTTAATAAGTTAAAGTTAATAATAAAGTTAATAAGCCATATACATGACGAAATAACACAAATCATCTCATAATGAATGGTGTATGGCACAGGGAACATATTAAGATGAATGAAAATGAAAATTAAAATAATTACTAAATAAGTTTTAATTATTGCCATAAGCTAATTAAAATAATTACTTTTAGATACATTGTGGCACTGGGTTGTTTACAAGAACCAAAAGGCTCAACAAGCACACTTGAAATGAAAATCTGTCCAAAAACACTTGCTTTTCAATAAATAAGTATTATACAATTTTAACAACGACATATGTCTGAGTAAAGGATGACAGAATTTTTATTTTGTATTAAATAATTGTCTTTCTCACCATAGCTGATGAGGAGCAGAACGAAGGGCTTGTTCTTGAAGAGGTTGATGATTGATTTCTTGTATGAATAGTCTTCAGCTGGACCGGTGGAGAGAACAGCTTGTGCTTTGCTGGGTGGGAGTGGAGGTCTGTCCTTGATGACTGAGAAAACGAATGAGAGAGACACACATGAACTTCTAATTCTTATAATCCAACTACTGAACATGTCTACAGCTGTTGTGAGGATTAACATACTTGTATTCATTTTGATACTCTTTAAAATATGAATCACTGTTGCATACAACTATCTTGCCTGTGTTTATAAAACAGCTCTTTTCCATATTCTGATGACAGATTACAGCATTATATGCAAATATCATGTGCAAGGTGTTCGTTACAACTTGTTTGTGTATTGTGAACTATAATGGCATAAAAGCATGCAGAAGACTGAATGAGAGAAGGTTGTTTTCCATGATTTGTTTAGACCAAGCATTAATACATGTATCAGTTGCAATTAAATCTTTATGTCCTGCATAAAGTTGTTCTACAAAAAAGTTGTAACAATGTGAAATATATAGTAGGACTGTAACTATATGACGGTTTATCACGGTTTAAACGTGCACTGTTATCATACCGTAAACATTTGCATATCTACGGTTTTTTTTTTTTTATGAATGAAAAAAATCTCACATGTCTCACAATCGCACATGCAACTTATTTCCGCTCGGCTGCTTCACTCTGCATTCACTTGGCTGCTTACACGCACATGCACCGGAGACAATTACAGAAACAGAGATAATATCTAATCTCCATCTCCCCGCCGAAAAAAAAGTTAATATCTGTCGTATGGGAATACTTCGTATGTTGAACGAACGCGGGGTTGTCCTTAGTGATGGATCCAATTTGCAAAAAATGTGGACGCAAAGTGGCTGCAAAAGCAGGCAATACATCCAACATCTTCGCTCATATTCGCGAACACCATCCCTCCGTGCAGATAAAGGTATGTCGCATTTATAAAAAGTTATAAGTTAAGGCCGTATGATTTCCGTGATGCAGAGGGAATCCCAGTGCAGTCGTGAACATGGAATTTACAGTATAACGAGGATGTTACGTAAAACGCGCAATCGGATGGATGGATAAGTCAAAAGTAGTTATGATATGTATCTGTGAATATTAAAGCGCAAAGAGACTGCTATATAAATAATCTGCTTGTTTCTGCATGGCTCTGAGTGGCGCTGTTTTATCTACTGCATACTGAAGTAGGCATACATAAATGGTGTTTTCAGCGTCTAAGATACATAAACATGAACATCAGCAGAGCTGCTCTGAGAGAAAACGTAAATAAACATTTCCTAGTTTTATTTGAGAAAAACCATTGTCAAATACTCTCTGAAACTCAAAGGTCCGCTACAATCCGTCAAAATAAAAGTTCGATTTAATTTGAAATTATGACTGAAATATATTAGCATTGTACAATGTACTTCAAAGTTATAACAACAATAATAATATTCTTTATAATCAAATCGTTTATTTAAACATTGTTTTCAATTAATATCATGTTTGTCCGTGTTTTAACTTTGCCAAAAATAAAATTTGTAAATTTTCATTTGATAACATTTTAAAACATTAATTCAAATGTTAAAGTGTGATATAGATATACATAAGGTGTACAGCTTTATTTTTTTATTGTTTTTTAAATTAATTAAAAAAAACATTTTTAGAAGGGAGACTTCAATACTTTCATTAAAATGGATTCAAGTTTGTTTTAATAAAGGATTTGTTCACTCAAATAACGTGCTCTTGTTCTTTTAAGAGTCATTGTTACTGATAATAATTATCGTTTAATGTATACCGTGATAACCGCGATATTTTCTGATACGATTGTCATACCGTGAAAATCTCATACCGTTACAACCCTAGTAAATACTAGTTATTACCAAATACTGTTAGAAAGAAGAGCAGAGTTGAAATTCCAGCTGTTCCATAGAACATTATGCTGATGTTGTGGCCCATGAGATCTTTGTCGTCAGCTGTGTTGGGAACCAGTACAGGTGGGAGCAGGAAACCTATGGCTACACCAAGCTGAAGGGAAATAAGACCATATTACACAAAGTCTCATGAACATATCAGTATATAAAACAATAATAAAACACTAGACCCTTTAAGACTAATAAATACACACTGTTAAATATTTCAGGTCACACTTTAAGTTATATAGTTCATATTACTGTGCATTTAAATGCTTAGCACCCTTACAAAAATGTACCATGGTTACCATAGTTCCCGCCAAAATAATAACATACAACAGAAGTCAATGGAAACCAAAACTGCTTTGTTACCAAATTTCTTCCAAATATTTCCTATTGTGTTCCACAAAAGAACGAAAGAAAGTCATACAGGTTTGGAATGGCAATTTGCATTTTTGGGTGAACTATATCTTTAAAATAATTATAAAATAATATAAGAGAAAATTGACGATAGACTATCATCTCTATCTCTGAAAGTAATACAATTTTTGCATGGTATTTTTTTAGAAGGGAAAATGCTACTTAACATAACGTGAAATTATTTAATAATGCTGACCTGACTCAGCTGTACGGAAATTTAAATACAAAAGCAAATGACATAATATGTCAAATGCCAAGTAATATTTAATCAAATGTATCGTTAATGGCATGTAATTTACAGGTCACACCTGGTTGCCCAACACCGCTGCGGCACAGGCCGTGGAAACTTCTCCCGGGCCGAACCAAACCGACGCGATTCTGGAGGGGAGGCCGAGGATGAACACCTGTGCCACAGAGCATATGATCTGGGCGGTCATGGTGACCCAGAACAGGCCGGGCCCCACGCTGGCGCACTTTACCCACGCGCCCAGGGCATTCAACCCGGCCCCTAACAACGCCGTCAATCGCAGCCCCTTCTTATCCAACAGCCACGTCGCGGGGAAGATTAAAGGTACATACGCGACCATATAGACCACGGAGAGCCAGTCAATCGCGATGCTTGACACATTATAATAGCCCGTGAAGATGTTTGTAATGATGCAGTACTGGATCCACTGAAAGGCGTTGACGAGCGAATAGAAGCTGAAAACCGCGAGAACGGCAAACCGCCTCCAGTAGAGTCTCGTCTCCAGCGTTCCGTTATTCTGTTCACCGGGCAGCATCGCCTCTTTTTCGTCCGGTGGTGGAAGCTCCTGTTCCAGCACCTTCGGATCCAGCGTTATATGGACCGATCCATTGGAAAGCTCCTTGTAGGCGCTGTCCTCGTTTGTATTTCCTTCAGTGACAGCGCCGTCAGGTGTGCTGTCAGGCGGAGCATGCTGCTCCTGAAGAAACTCACCTGCCACCATTTCGACAAAATTAACACCCTTCACTTAGACATAAACGATTCTAGTTCGTATCAAATTTGACTAGATGTGTAATTCTCTTCCGGTTGCGGTAAGCGTATGAGACAAAGAGATGATGATGATCCACTTGATAATAACGCAAATAAGACACTGTAATTACAATTTATCAGCCTGAATTGGGGCCACATTTCCGATCACTACCGGCTTCAGCAGCATGCGAGTGATGATGGCGTGATGTGCGCAACCTCCTCGGATTTGCTTATTCCGCCTTCCTTCGTCGACCGCTACAGTAGGCTTGGCAAGGACCAATGAGAATGCAGATGGGGCGGGGCAAGTAGGCGAGCGAGCCCTACAGTACAGCACATCTACACTGCTAAGTAGACTAGGAACAATGCGAGCTGCGTTGAATGGCGCTTCAGGCACTTTTTTCTTTTCCCCATACATATGAAGTGGTATCTTAATTTTCAAACCAAATTTCTTGCATTTTATAAATTATACACAAACTTTATATATAAACATTCTGGAACAATCTAAAAAAAAAAAAACATGCTGAAAACATGTAGCCTAAATTTGTCATTTTTTGTCTGGTAGCTAATGTTAGGCCTACCTCTTGCTCTTGTATTTTTTTTTCTTTATTCCATATTATTAAAATAGTATAATAAATGTCACAGTGAAATCAATGTATGCTAGGTTCAGTCTGGGCTTGGTGGAAATGTGGGAGACTTTTGCAAAATCCTCTGTCAGAGTTAACGTGATAATGTAAGAGGCTAGATTACATATGTTCAATGCAATTTTTAAACACATTTACTGAAATTGGCAATGCTGTTTCAGCAATGCTGCTTTTTAAATGAGATCAATTAGGCCTACGTTGAATTAATTTTACTGACAACCCTAGCTTTAACAGTAAAAAAAACTACATCATGCTACAAACTGGTTTTTCTTTTCCCGCGGTTTAAAGGTTTGACATATTGCAAAAATTGTAATGGACTGAAATGCGTGTACTGAAATATTTTACATACCAATAATAATACTGTGCTAGATTATGACATTTGTGAGGGAGCAGCCTTTGAGCTTCTGTTTATGACTACTATGGTAGGCCTACTAGTTGAAATTGTGTATAATGCATAACATTGACTGTAAAATATGTATTTTAGGAATGGAAGTAGCATATGTTGACTTTTGATATTTGGATAGGGTCACGGCTTGTTTGGGGGGGAGGAGGTTGGGACCCCTCGGTAGAAATCGCGATCGCGTTCCGGGGGGATGGTCCCCTCGGTAGAAATCGCGTCCCGATTTTGTCGCGTTGTTTTGACCCAGTGGTTGGGTTACTACCCAGAAGGTTGGGTTGAACATTTAACCCAACCGCTGGGTCAAAACAACCCAATTGCTGGGTTTGTCCCTATTTTACCCAGCACTGGGTTGCATTTAACCCAGCATTTTTTAGAGTGTACACTCTAAAAAACACTGGGTTAAAAACAACCCAGTTTGGGTTGTTATTAACCCAAGGGCTGGGTAAATATAGGACATAACCCATCTTGGGTTAAATTTAACCAGGTTGTTTTTCATAATGGGTTGATTTAACCCAGCTAATAGGGTTTATTCAATTTTACTATATTACGATCTTATTTTTTACTTCATACATTAAATAATGCTTACAGATTAACTTAAATCCTCTAAACTTTTCTAAAACAGGCTACTTCACACAACCACTGGTTTGCATGATAACTTCCTTTATTTTCCTTTATTTAACATTTACAGCATTGTTTATATCGTTTTTAGGCTATACATATTGCCTATATTTAAACTCGTTTAACAAACATTAGAAGAAAAATTGAACATTAAACAGAAGTCATTCACGTGTAATCGACCAGTCTCTGTTATTCTGTTTCCACCGTAACGGCGCTGGTTCTCGTGCCCGAGCTGGAGTCGTGTTCTGCGGGGAACTGCTAACGGACCGCCGCCCTGCGTTACACTCTGTAGCCGAAGCATTCTGTGACTCCATAACCTGCCAATAAACAAACAATAAACAACTCTGAGGACGTTTTAACATCCAGTATTATATTCTGTATCTTTATTAATAAAGTCATTTATTTTATGCAAATATCAGGCTTTTCTATCACGTGAAAAGACCGCGACACTCATTCTGCGCCCCTGTATGTTGCTCTGCATAAAATTGAACGATATACAGCACAGTGACGATTTTATAGATAAAATAAAATGTACACAAACCTGTATTTTACCGAAGAATGCATCAATTCGATGGTGCTTAGAACTGCTCTCTCGTGAAGAGAAGACGCAAAATCCCCGCAATAAATAACTCAACCACTGGATAGACAAAAATTAAGAGAGAATATTAATTTTCATTTGTGTTCTGAAAATGAATCAGAGTTTTATGGGTTTTTAACAACATAAGATTTTCATTTTGGCTGAATTAATGCTTTAAAAAGTCTTTACAAAGAAAATGAAATGGTCTAATGAATTATTTCTTTTATGTTAAGGTTCATTGCGAGGATCAGTCCTGTCAACAGCAAGTGCTCTGCAAAATTCCAGATCAGCAAAAGAAGTGGGAAGATGGTGCAAAGGAGAAACTCTGGCCTGAACCCTCATGTGTCCTCCTTCATTAAAGAATTTGTGGATTTCAGCTGGCAGCTTTGAAAAAAAATAGTCCATGCTTCTTGTGTGTAACAAAAGTTTGAGTTCTTTTTGAAGATTCACTATCGTCACTATTCACTATTATCATAGTATGTTGTGCTTAGGATAAATTTTAAGAATTTTACCTATAATAGTTAGAATAGTATGTAATATATATAATAGTTTGTAACAATGTTTTGTTTGAGTCTTAACTGAAACTGAAAATATTAAAATGTTATTGCAAGGATTACAATTAAAAAAATGTAAAGTTACACAGTTGTCATTGCTTATTTTCATAAAATAATAAAAATGTACAGTCAAAACTAAAAGTACAGTATACATACTGTAAATACATTTACAGCAAGTTAAATGGTACTGTAATTATTAATACAGTACTTTTACTGTAAGTTTAATTTACAGTAAGTTACTGGCGAACTGCTGCCAGTAAGTTACTGTAATTTATACAGGAAATTTTTAACAGTGTGGCATGTGACGTGGAACAGGGTCATTATTTAATATATGTCTTTATTGCATGCTTATAATACTAATGACTTTATGGCACTAAATGAGAATCCTTATCCAACCTGCTCGTTTTTGCTGACGGCAGGCAGAAAGGAGAATAATCCAGCCTGAACCCCTTCCATAGCAACCGATGGCTTCCTGGCAAAATTATGCAATAATGCTTGTCTAATCCCTAAAGACATAAAAGAAGAATTCTGCAAGAAATTCAGCTGCGACTGCAAAGGTCACAGAGACACAATGATTTGCTAGCTCTTACCTAGTTCTTTCATTGTGGCTATGGCAACCTTGGCTGCTGACCGGGAATGTACATTCCTTTAGGATAAAAGAATGGACTTAGTTATGAGCATTAAAGAAACTACAAAATGAAGGGTAAGTTCAGTATACAATATATTTTGCTATGCAAAGTAGTGTTAAAAATTGGCAAACCATGTTGCCATTTCTGAGCTGCTTGTATGATTTCCTGTAACTTTCTAGTAAGAAGTAAGAACTCACACTGGCAAATTCAGATCTTTAGATATTTCAAGTTTTTTTATAAAGACTTTTATCTGTTCGTCATGCTCTTGAGTGGTATTTGCAAACCAGGGATTAAAGTCAAGACCAAAAAGAAAAAAATATTAGCAAGCATAGACCACATTATGTAACAAGTAGATGAGCTACAGAGTACAATTGAGACTCAATATTTAAAATCAAAATTCGAAATGTGAGGCCTAGCTTCCCTAGCCTTGTACAATTTCCCAAAAAAATGTTTGTATTATTATTATACCCAGACCAATGGTTCTCAACCTTTTAGATTCCAAGGCCCTCCATTGTATATAACAATATTTGAAGGATCAATGACTTTTCCAGTTTTTCATGATTTACTAGATAAGTATTTTTTTTTTAATATTTTTACTTTACAATTTCTACCTGATAACATATGGAGTTAGAAGATTTTATTAATTTAGATTCTAGTTCTTAAAAAAAGTTAATTAATATAACAAATATCTTGATTTTTTTGGGCTTATTTTAATCACTCTAAATCATTTTAAGTCATATTGATGCCACCTTGGGAGTTTGCTAAGAACTTCTTTAAATTTTCTCACTTCATTTAATTAATTTCACACTCCTTAAAATGACTTCTCTACATTTATATAAACAATGCAATCAAAGTAAGCTGAATTTTTGTTTGGTAGGTGTTGGGTCAATTCATTTTACATAATATTTATATAATATAAAAATCCCCAGCAGTGTCTGTTGAAAATTGTGCAAAAAAGATAATATCTACTTTACCTCCCCGATTGCAACAATATCATCTCTGTATTTCGGGAACAAAGGAAGTTATGGCTCCAGGTCCTGTTTAACTGAAACTAATATAAAGCATGGTAAACCTTTTAATGTACATTTTTCTATGTCATGTTATTTTACATTCACCTGAGTCTTAACACTATGCAAGTCTTGCCCTGATCCTTGAAGGGGATGAATGCCAAAACAAGGGAACACAAAACCAGGATAGCTATATCAAAAACATTAAATATTAGTAAAGCTGCATGTGTCCATTGCTGTGTAAGCATACGTGGTGTGTGTGCAACTGGAACACTGTCATTCTAAACGGCACAAGAAACTCCTCAGTGAGAATGTTCTCATCCAAAGCTTTTGTTGACACATGAGAGGTTGTGTTTAACTTACGTTTTTGACTGGCTCCCTCTGTAACTGCCACAAGAGCTTTCACTTCAGCCTAAAATTACATTCATTAAACAGAAGAGGTCATCATTGCAACCTCTGAGTGAGTCAACTTTGATTGTTTATCAGATTTATTTTCTTAGGCTTGACAAAAGCTTACCTTTTTAGCTCTCAGAAGTACATCATCTATGTCCTAGGGAAAACCATGAAAATAACTTAATATACAGACTAGGTTATGTAACAATTAACTGTGCAATTGATTTCTGGTGGCAGCAAACCCTTTGTCTGCATATTGGTTACATAAACACTGATATACAACACAGCTTATACGACAGTTTACATAAAACACTAGGCTATATAATAACATGTGTCTTTGTTTTGATTATTGTAACTTCATTCGGTCAAAAAGTGGCCCAATTTACTGTAAGTGCTGTACCATGGCAATTAAATCACTGTGAACTACCTGCTGAAAAGAATTAAACCAGCTGAGACCAACAAACACGCTTTGGCTGGTTTAAGTGTACTGGTTTATATATCCTGGTGGGGACTTAAACCTCACTACACACAGACTCATGGGGACTCGTGTCACGGTGGGGACCTAAATTGTGGTCCCCACGGGTACAAAAGCTTATAAATCATACAGAATGAAGGTTTTTGAAAATCTAAAAATGCAGAAAGTTTCCTGTGAGGGGTAGGAACCATTACGCCTATGGAGAGTCCCCACAAGGATAGCTGACCAGACTAAGTGTGTGTGTGTGTTTTCAGTAGGGCTGAAGCACACATTTATAAAGCAGGGAAACGCCATTGTGTTTATTGCTTGAAGATAAGACTTTCGCAATTTAGTTGACTGCATGAGTTTTCTTAACGTATCTGTGTAAACTCATTTGCTAACAGGTGACAGTGACAGTCAATAAGTACTCTAGCAATGATGTTAGTGTATATAAAATATTTTGAGCACGTTTCTGTTTAAATTAGTAAATAAAACGTGTTATTAAACCACTCGTTGTTTTCATGATCTCTACGGCATTTTCTCAATCTGTTTTAACGATTGCCTGGAAGGCGGAACGCTTCGTCCGCTGAAGTGTTTCTCTCAGGGTTTCTTTCGTTGTAAACCCATTCTGCTTCCGTTTCCAGGATTTATTTTGAAAAATAAGCGGCAGTCATGAAGGAAGATCGTGAGAGCGGGGCAGATTGTAGAGTAAATGTCAAGTCGAAAAAACATGTTCGTGAACAGCTTGAGAACTATAAAGACTTATTCAAAAAGTTGCTCGATGGCCAATGCCAGATTTCTGAGGAAGACAAAACCAAATTGCTGCAAGAAATGGTTGTGGTAAGTCTAGTAGAATAAAAGAGATGCCAGTTCATGTATTTTTTGTCTTTATCAAGTGTATCATGGTTTTAACATAGTAACACCATCTGTTTTGCTTGTGGTATTCAAGTATGGGAGTTATGACATCGACTTCGTTTTCTAAATTTGATAGACACAAAACCCACTTAACGTTACTCAAATGTGTTTTTCATCATCTTTATTATTGTTGCCGTTTCTGCTGTTGTTGCTGTGTGTTTTTTCCATTCACCTTATTTGTCTCTTTTATCTTTCAGAACTTTGAATTCACAGTGCAAGAAAATCTAGTTATTGGTGGCTTGTCATGGGACGAGGCGTCAGAGGATTATTGTGAAGGTAAGTTACTGTTACAGTCTCAGAGAACTCATTACACTTTTTGCAAACCCAAGCCATAACATTATTAACCATTACTTTGTGTATTTAGACTATGAGAGCACAATAAATGACATTCTGGATGAGAAAATAGTAGAGACCGCCTGCAAACGGAACTCTTACCCAAAGCAAATACGCAACAAGGTTGTGCGATCATTAAGAGCAGAGAGGAAACTTCTGGTGAGACATGTTTTTTTTCTCCTATATATATATATATTTCAATAAATGAATTTGTTTGTGATAGATATATATATATATTTCAATAAATGAATTTGTTTGTGATAGATATATATATATATTTCAATAAATGAATTTGTTTGTGATAGATATATATATATATATCACAAACATTCAATTATTGAAATATATATATATATCACAAACATTAAATTATTGAAATATATATCACAAACAAATTCAATTATTGAAATAATAACATTACAAACTTAATATTAATATTAGTCTTTATAGGATATTATTTGTATTTATTTATATTTGGAACTATTTGAGAACGCATTGCACTGAGTAAATTAATTATTTTACATGTTCCACCACTGGCCACTAGATGTCATAATATCATTCTTTTACAGTTGTAAAATTGTAGGTGTTCCACCTCTGGCCACTAGAAGTCGTAATATACAGTATTTGAAAATAAACTATTGTGTTTCTGTAACTCATGTGAGACACTGGGATGAAAAGTACAGTATACTTTGGTGTTTTTTCAGAGAACAGGTCAGTTTGATTTTTTAGAAGACCTAAATGTTGCTGTGTGAATTTAGCTTATATGTTTTTACTGTTAATCCATTATTTTAGGGTTTGTATGAACAGGCAGTGAAGCCACAAGACCTAAAGCCAGACCCAGCTCAAGGTGTGTGCACCTTTCTGTTTCTTTCTTTTTTTTTTTTTTTTTTTTTTGTTTAGTAAAAGTGCATAATTTGTACAACAGTGCTTTATGCAGTATTCGTTACTAGCTGTTAAACGTTGTTTTCACAGAGTTTGTCATCAGAAATGTATCAGCTGCTGCACCTGCAGTGTTCAGACAAGCCAGTACGGTTATGAAGGTACAAATGTATTATAATTACCATGCTTGTGTGTGTGTACATATACAGTACTGTGCAAAAGTCTTAGGCCATTAGTATTTTTGCCATCAAAAAAAAAAAATGGTTTTAAGCCAGTTATGTCTATCTTTTGCTGAGGCCATTAGTATTTTTGCCATCAAAAAAAAAAAAATGGTTTTAAGCCAGTTATTTCTATGTTTTGCTGTAGTGTGTCAGTAGGAAATATCATTTTACATTTCCAAACTTTGCCTTTTGCCATTAATTGTAATAATCCAGTAAGCACAAAGAGTCTGACAACAGCCACTGCTCCACACAGAGATCAGATCTCACCATCATCCAGTCTGTCTGGTATTACATGAAGAATCAGAAAAAACTGAGACAGAATATAAATCCAGAAGAACTGTGGCAACGTCTCCAAGACACCTGAAGAAACCTACCTGCAAAGCTACCTGAAAAACTATGTGCAAGTGCACCTAGGACAAAAGTGGTTTTAAAACAAAAAGGGTGGTTGCAGCAAAAATTGGTTTGATTGTATTAATTGAAGTTAATTGATAAATAAAATCTATTTTTGAAAGCATCCTCACTTTACAGCATTTTTACACCTAAAACCTTTCACAGTACTGTAGCTTTGCAGGTAGTATTCTTCAGGTGTCTTGGAGATGCTGCCGTGGTTTTTCTGGATTTATTCTGTCTCAGTTTTTTTCTGTTTCTTCATGTAATCCCAGACAAGACTGGATGATGGTGAGATCAGATCTCTGTGTGGAGCACTGGCTGCTGTTAGACTCCTTGTGCATACAAACATCTCACTGGATTGTTACAATTAATGGCAAAAGGAATGTTTGGAATTGTAAACTGATATTTCCTACTGACACACTACAGCAAAAGACACTTTTTTTTGTTGATAAATACTAATGGCCTAAGACGTTTGCACAGTACTGTATATATATATATATATATATTCAAAAGTTTGGGATCAGTTAGATTTTTTATGTTTTTAATGGAGTCTCTTCTGCTCATCAAGGCTGTATTTATTTGAGCAAAAATACAGAAAAAAACAGCAAAATATTGTGAAATATTATTTCAATTTCTAATATTGGTTTTCGGTTATATATATATTAACATGCTCCATTTTCCTTCATTCTGTTCAGTCTCTGAAAAGTCTGAAACAGGCAGCTGATGGTTTGCGTCAAGTACTTGACATGCAGCCTTCCGCGGAGTCGGTGGAAATCTACAGAGAAGTGTTTGGCAGTTCAGTAGGAGACGTCTGTCCAGATCTTCACCACAGGATTCCCTCCACCATCAAAAGAGCTGTGTCTGATTCAGAATACAGTGCAGACTATGTACCCACTCCAGAAATCATCCAAAAGACTGATGTAAATTAATGTGTATCTGTATGTGTGTATCATTTTGTGTGGCTATGGAGAAGGGCAGTAAAGGAGTGTTGTATTGACACCTGTTATTAAATAAGTGTTTTGTATGCTGATTCTTACCTATATAATGTAAAAAAATATTAAAGAAATACTTTGTGCATATAGTTTCTCACCACTTTCTTTTTCAATTACAATAAATTACATTTTTAGAGAACTATTGTGCTGATGTGGCCCAGGTTCATACCACAAGGTGTTATTGGTCTACCAGTGTTGGTTTCCAAATTAACTGGCACTGAACATCTTTTTATTTAACAAATCAGCCAAATAAACATTGACTAGAAGGGCTCTTTTTGTATCCTAAGTGAACAAAGATGAAAAGCTGACAGTTTTCTTAACACAAAAAATCACTAATATTTTATTTTTATGTCTTCTTTCTCTATAAAGATGCAGGAATATAGAACTTTGAGCGAATGGCTAGTAATGGCTAAATGAACTAAAACTCAGTCGTGTTATCTTCTGTAATGCATATCCATTTACGACAGTATGGCACTGAACATCTTTTTATTTAACAAATCAGCCAAATAAACATTGACTAGAAGGGCTCTTTTTGTATCCTAAGTGAACAAAGATGAAAAGCTGACAGTTTTCTTAACAAAAAATCACTAATATTTTATTTTTATGTCTTCTTTCTCTATAAAGATGCAGGAATATATAACTTTGAGCGAATGGCTAGTAATGGCTAAAAGAACTAAAACTCCGTCGTGTTATCTTCTGTAATGCATATCCATTTACGACAGTATTACGGTTTTTAATTTAACTTATTTTGCCTGCATTTGATTTTACTCTTAAAGACATTCATATTGCCTGACAGAATGTTTAAATACTTTAAAATAGCTTTTAGAAATCACCTGTTCAAAATGGAAAAGACAGTAATTTCGTGGAATGACCCAAAAGCGTTAAAACTACGAAAACGTTCACACCGTCAGAAGTTATTGGAGTTCTCGAGAGCACCACGTGACTTCAAAGAACATCAGCCGAAGGCATTTGCAAGAAATCACTAGTTACTGAGGGATGTTGACTGACAGTTTAAACGTGTCTAACTATGCGCTAATTAAAACGACGTAATAGTTCGCCTTAATTTTTCATACAATTTTGTGAACGGAAGTCTTTATTGCGCTCGTGCTCTTCTGCACCTGTCATGTCACTTTTCAATGCGACAAGTAACTTTAATCGAAATGATGCTCCAGCTTTACGGTTGCTTCGAAAGAGTGAGGTATGTTACTTATTTATTCTTGTTTCCTTTTCTTTACATAATTACAAAACAAGTTTATAAACTAAAATAAAAATGTATAAATTACTAATAAATTTCCACCTAACATACATTCTCGTCTTTCTGATCTGTGCCACCCAAAATGATTTTTATGGTTTACTGTTTGTGAATTGTTCGTGAGGTATGTTACTTATTTATTCTTGTTTCCTTTTCTTTACATAATTACAAAACAAGTTTATAAACTAAAATAAACATGTATAAATTACTAATAAATTTCCACCTAACATACATTCTCGTCTTTCTGATCTGTGCCACCCAAAATGATTTTATGGTTTACTGTTTGTGAATTGTTCTGATGAGATAAAACTGAACATTAATGTAAAATATTCAGGAAACAACACATCATAACAACCATAACATATGACTGTGATTCAGAGCTCTGATGATGATGAGAAAAGGCTGAAAAGAAGAGAAAAGAACCGAGTTGCTGCACAGAGGAGCCGCAAAAGACAAACCCAGAGAGCTGATGAGTTGCATGAGGTTTGCAAGCTGCAAATTATATAAAATATAAAAGATGCTGATTTTTGCGTTTGTTCTATTATAATGTGTATTTTCACCATGCAGACATATGTTGATAATTGTGGGCAAGCATGGGAAAATACATCAAATGCACATTGATGCATCTGATTGATGTGGTTTTTGACGTACTGAAATTTTCTGTAACCAGGTGTATGAATGTCTGGAACAGGAAAACAGCCTGCTGAGGAAGGAAGTCCAGCTTTTGATAGAGGAACAGCAACGCTTGACAGATGCCCTCAAAGCCCATGAGCCTTTGTGCCGTCTTGAATTGTGGTATGACCTCAACATCAAGGTCAATAGGCACAGTGTCACCTGAGTTTATGTCTAGATAGAGACACTCACATCTGATGCTCATGATGCCTCAATTTACCTTTAGCATAAATGAACTATACTTGTAATCATGCAAGGGATTTATGCATACTAGCATTTTTATTCTAAAGTATTACATTGTGTGTTCAGTATGCAGTGTGTTCATACAAGTGAATTATTAAGTCCTGCTTGAAACTGCATTGTAACAAGTTATGTTCAGAATACAGAATCTAGCCATATGTTAGTTTTCCCAGGGTCAGGCCTCACGTGAATACATCCTCTTTGGTATTTACTTTGATAAAATTAATAACCTAAACCATCTGTCGTATACCACAGTTAGTTGGCTGTGAATGAATGACATGTGGGAATGGACTTCTGCTTTATGAGAGCCAATCCAACCAAAATACCCAAAGTTAGTTTCAAAACTCTGTGACAGCAGGTTTATGTCTGCATATTATTAATTACTATTAAAAAATAACCATAGCAGTTTAATTTACATGTTAGTGTTACTTTTCTGTCTTGCTTGATCATATTTTGCTGTTGGAGTGTATTGTAAGTATTATAAAAATAAAAAAAAATATTTGAATAAAAAAAATAATAATCATTCCGTTTATACACTCTGTGATGCAGATGAAATCCAGTAATTACTGAAATTGAAATAGTCATACAATTTCTATTAAAATGAGGTCACCAAATCAGAAAAAGTACCCGGATATGATGTTTTTTCTCTCATTTGTGTTGAAACCATATCTGGGGGTGGTTGCGGTAAGATGGTGGTCATATTTTATTCTTGAATGTATAATTTCCTCAAACCTCTGTTGACTTACCTTCCTAACCAGTGCAGGGTACACACTTCTACATTTCTCTTCCAGTTTTCTCTTCTCTTCTGAAAAGTCCTAGTGCTCCGCATGAATCTGTTGACTTTCGTTTTAAAACTTTAAAGCCAAAAAGCACTGCTAGAGAAACATAAAACAGCTAGCTTTAGTATGTTCAGTATAAATGTTTATAGCACAAATGCGATTGTTCAGAATGGGTTGAGTGTAAAGGATAGAGTTTCTACAGAAAATAAAATTGCCTTAATTTGGGTGTGACAAAATATATGTAGCGCACAAGTTTTAAACGCAGTTTTGTATTTCATAGCAATTTCAACAATGCATAGCTTTATAATAGTACATACGAGTCTTCTGGTATGCATGGTGCGGGAGAACCTGTAAATGCAAATGGAAATGAATGTACTGTAAAAAGAGAGAGAGAGAGATTAATCAGGTACATATCAGAAGTACATAAACATATCTTGGTCTTAGAGTCAAAATGTTGAGAACCAGTGTTTTATAGTCATACATACATATATACATATATTTAACAAATTAAATCATACATGATTGTCAACAGTTATCTCTGCTTCAACAGTTATTGATTGCAATTTGATTGCAGTCAAGGGCGTAGTTTTGGTTTGAACATTGTGGAGGGTTGAAGTGTGAACTGTTTTAGTAGAGTCCCGGGTCATACTCCCTCATAAGGTTTATTTATTTGTTTGTTTGTTTGCATATAGGTTTATTTTTGTAAAATGGTCTTTTGTGCTATCATCCACATGCACAGTTGGTTGATAACATAACTGCAATAAAGTAATAATAGCCTAGTTAACAATTACTTGTTTACATAGGATATATAATGCATTTTATATTATTTAGGCACTTATAGGCTGTAATTTGACAGAATGTTCTAATTCAACATCTAACTTAACATTTTCTAATATTGATATTGTTTATTTCTTACTCCTTAATAGTTCATCAGGCTCTTAATGATTTAATCTATGCCATCTCTTGGAATATCTGAAGGCCAGGTTTTTCCATCACTCATCATTAGAACCCATTTACACATGGCTTTCTTTTCTGACTTGTACTTGGTCTTATGAAAATGTACCATAACTCTTAACTGTAGCATTTGTTATAATAAAGCTAGCCTATTAATCATTACCAGGCCAATAATGACTATTATTGTTATTCTGTATAGCATTTGTTATGAAAAACAACAGCCTGCACATTTAGAGACAATAGTGCTGCAGTTGTAATATAAATCTATAGGGAAAAATCTAGTCTCTTAACAGATTATCTATTATAAATTCTACAACAAGTTAGACACAATAAATAAGCTTACAATAAAACGTGATCAATTCTAGTAAAGGTGGGTATTTTAAAAAGATTATAATAGTCCTATATGTTAGGCTGTTATATGTATATATGTACTTGGTAATTTTGGTTATTGGGTGGTTCCTCCCCCCATCCCCCCGCAAACTACACCTCTGATTGCAGTATTACAAAACATCTGCAATGTTCCTTTCCGCATCTGCATTTAAACAAGCGGAAACGAGAGTCCAGTGCATACTGCAACTCAGCGTCTATTTTAGTTATTCCTTGATTGTTATGCCCTCTAGTGGACACATTACTAATCCACTTGCATTTTAAATACGTTTTATATAATCTTTATATTTAGATTGCATCTATCTATCTATCTCTATATATATATATATATATATATATATAATCGATTATCTTTATAATATGTAAATCTACTGAAAATAGACATAGCTGCTTTAAATTAAAGTGATAATTAATGTAGCTTTAATTATCTACATCTACTGTAGCAACACTGAATGAATGCCATCAGTTTGTATGACCAGTCTGATCGATATTCTAGAAATGATGTCTCTTCTAAAACTCAGGTTGGGTCAGAGCTGTAAATATCTCTTCTTGTCACAACACGATAATAAAAGGAAGCAGAGAAGATTATCATAAACGGTTTAGCATTGTCTTTAAAGTGCACATGTTTTGAAATCTGAATAGAGGAGCATGCAAATACGCTTTGTGAACTGGGAAATTAGGGGTGTGTCTTAAACAGAAAAATAGTTCTGTTGTGGTAACCTTTCCTTCCTGTTCTGTAAGTTCCTGGTAGCAACTGTAGGTGGTTGCCCTCGCATCTCAAAACTCTTGGAAACCTTACAGGAACTTCAAGAATGTGGACATTGAAGTCCCCATTGAACCTACACTTCCTTGAGCTCCCCCAAAATAAAAAAGAAGAGACATTTCCATTTTACTGGCAAGGAAGTGGTCTAGACTGTTCGCTAAATGCATTCATCGTTAACCTATACACCCTGAGGGAAAACCAACCTTTTTAAACGTGAGGTTTGTCATATACACTACAGGACTGTCATTAAAAATACTTTTTCCTGGATGAGTATAGCATCAACATTTTGTTTCGTCTTTCATATTTTTAAGGATAATGGAATATATGTATCATATATGCTGTTTCAAGTACAGTGCTGCTTGAAAGTTTGCGAACCCTTTAGAATTGTCTATATTTCTGCATAAATATAACCCAAAAAATCATCAGATTTTCATGCAAGTC